>NC_087202.1:89651994-89664494 GCF_015104395.2 Macrobrachium nipponense | reverse complement strand
TGATAACGAGATAGTGACCATCTCGTTATTAAATACAATGCCTCTGAAAAAAGATGGATAGCGGAGGCAGAAAGTGCAGAAAAGAGGGAAAATGAGGAGAAAAATAGTTTTTCTCCAGTCGTAACAAGAGGCGCACTTCATCATTATTCGAAGAAAGACAACAGATTTCGTGTGCTAGTGACAGAGTTTTATCAGGCAACGATACTTTCTGATGTATTGTTATTCCCTTTTTTAAAAATAAAGGTATGAATTGACACAGATGGATATGATAATCAGAAGAGTGAATACTTTAAGCAACAGAAGACATTTCAGTAAATTGTGTATATCGTTATATCTTGGAACGTATGAGCTATAATCTTAATTCAGAGCGGCAAGGTAGATGATAAATTATTGTTATTATTATTATTTTATTTTATTTATTTATTTTTGTTTTTGCCATAATCCTAATCACTAATTAAGAGCTTCCTCAAACCTGACAAGAGACAGTTTACAACAATTTGTGAGGAAAACTGCAGCTTTCATGAGTTTATTATAGATTGTATTATCACAATAATATAATTGTATTCGTGTATGTTACATTTATGTCTTAAACAATGATTAGGCTAGAAATAACTGAGAATTCCGCGTCATGCAATCAACAGAAGTTGTTTCAGGAACATTTTTAAGTGTAACGGTAAGGTTTAGTACATGATAAGCTGCAATGTTTGTATGCCGGGTGCTGGAATTTCTAAGGAGATTGATTTTTTTCTTCTATTTATAGCTTAGAATCCAATAAACAGAGTGAAATAACAGTCAAGGATATCGATTTCAGATTTTCTAAAATGATATTCAGTACGGATTATTTTGGCAAATAGGTGAAAAGGGTATGCTGCCCACATTTCCCTGACAGTTGAAATCTGCCAAGTGGTAATGCGTCTCTTGATCAAGGGCAGCGCAGTTGGCGTTGGAATCGTGCAAGGGTCGCAAGGGATATCCTTCGGAGCATTCGTACCTCCAGAAGAAGGGTCCCATGGGAACGTCTGTGCCGTCGGTGTATCTCCATAGCCCTTCCTGGCCCTCGTCAGTTGCTGCGATCCAGTAGTGCGTCTCATTCTTACCTTTCAAATTTTGAACAATGCATGAACAACAGATCTTTTTCAGTAATGATCTGCAATCCTGACACTTATAGAAAGGTATTTTATTAAATGACATTGAAAAATTGATTATATATTTTACATTCATGGTAATGGAGAACTGTTGCCTGTAACGTCATGCAAAAAAGTGTAGGCTTTTAGATAGATGCCAGCGTAAAATCATTTTGTAGATTACAGTAAAAATGGATGTCAAATAGTCTTGCATCTCTAACTGGTGTTTCTATATATGCATTCATGATCTTTTTCAGGAATATGCAAATAAAACTGATATCATCCGCTACTTTTGACAAACCCTGAGCTTTATATATATATATATATATATATATATATATATATAATTATATATATATATATATATATATATATATATATATTGTGTGTGTGTGTGTTGTGGGTGTGAGGGTGGGGGCCGCGAGCGCATTTCCAATACGAATGCTTAAAATCAAAGAAATAAAACGTGAGTATCCATTGTAAATCCATTATGAAATTTTTCCCAGCAACGTTGTTATTTTTATCATTGCCTAATTTTTTATGTATTGAATTTCATTCATTGCTTCATTTTCTGGTTTGTACTATGGCTCTGACTAGGAATTAAGGCATAAACAATATATTTCTGGCAAACCCTTCACTAGGTTTCTTAGTACCAGACATTTTTTATTAGCCTTGAAACAGGTTCTTCAGTCTGCGAAGGGTAATTTTGATGTCTTTCACTATTTTACTCTAGATAAAAAGGTATTTTGATTGGTCTTTTATTCGGTTGTTCATCAAAATAAGGTAACATCTTGATTTTTTGTTCATTCCTCAATTATGGAAAGTATATTTCTACTTAGCTTCTGAATAGATTCATTATGGTAAGGGCATTAAATTTTGGTCAGCATTATAGACGACATAACTTCTCTGCGCGTTTGATAAGAAACCACAGCTAACAAGGGCTTAAAACCTCTGACAAGATACCTCAACATAACGAAGGCTTTATTTATTTATTTTTTTTTATTATCTTCTCTTAGGATCTTCGTTTGGAAAGACGTTGTTCAACATAACATTGATTAAATTCCTTAATATCTTAAAAAAATATTTTTCTTGGCCTCTGACAAGATTTCGCAGTATAACAACAGCATTTCTGCTTGCCCCTGAGTAGACTCTTCAGTGTAGCAAGAGCAGTTCTCCTTACCCACTGATAAGGTACCACAATCAACATATTATCTACTTGCCGTCTGACAAGATTCTTCAGCGTAACGAAAGGCATCTTCTTAGCCTCTGGGAAGAAGATTCTACAGCCTAATAAAGGGATTCCTGCTCAGCATCGTATGCTAATTTCTTGATCAGTGAAGTAAGAAAATATTGGAACTGGTCAGTCGGTGGACTGGAGTCAGTGCAGACAGCAGGCGCACATGAACTCCCTCGGCAGTTACTGAAACCGATGACAAACTTTGGGAAACTGGTGGGAAACACAGTGGGTCACAGTTAGACTCGAGAAATCACAAGACACATCTAACTCCTGCGCTCTTACCAGATTCCTGTATTGCCTCCTGCAGAGCAGACAGCTGGCTAGGAGTCGTGATTTTGACAAGGTTCCCTCCCATGGACTGCTCTGCACAGAAGAGCCTCATCTCGAACCAACTCCCTCTCTCCCTGGGATAAATAAGGATGCAAAGGTCCTCGACGAGCTGGTAGGGAAACTGGCAGTCTGTAAAGGTAATGGGAGGAAATAATGAAGTGATCAAAACTTCTCTTACAAATGAGTGAAGTACATATATACATGCATGCAAAATATAAATTAATAGCGTACATTTTGTCACCAACAGTTTTCATTTCCAAGACACCAGATTCCTCTGACTACTTCTAATTGAACAAATTAGCTTATTTAAGAAGCATACACTCAAATAAAATAGGCAAACAGACCTAAAGTTACTGTAAATTAAATCCGAATGTTATGAAAATTAACTTTACCTTGTGACTGAGGAAACGCTGGATGTAAGCATGCTGTAAAATAAACTGTAATAAAAGCTATTAGTAAATTGCACAAGAAAATCGTATAAATCACGAAGTTACTTAAAAGCCATTAATGAATTGCATAAGAAAATTGTACAAAACATGAAGTTTCTTAATAGTGAATACAAATATTTTCATTTGTTGCAGGTCCACAATAATATAGCTGTGTGACAGTTGATGTTCTTTAATAAATAACAGTAGCTTTCGAGCCTTGTGCTAGGCTCATCCTCAGTCAAGTGAACATTGTGACTAAAAATTCGTGGAAGTAAACATTTGAGAGGGACAGGTGCCAGTGGTAGTGCAATTCCGCAACAAAGAACGCAATGTTCACTTGACTTAGGATGAATCTAGCGCAAAGGTCGAAAGCTGTTGTTATTTACTAAAGAACATCAACTCTCACACAGCTACTATATATTATTGTGGACCTGCAACCATTATCATCATTTTCGACACGGAGAACTGTGTCCAATATTTTCATTGATTAGTGTGTGTGTCTGTGACAGAGACAGACAGACAGACCAAGCGTCGGAACATCGGAAAAAGAAGGGAAGGTGATCAAATGCCAAGACAAATAAAAAGCTGTAATGACTGTTAGGATGCAATGTGAGATACAAGCAAGAAATGCTACACAAGAAGTGTGGATACAAGCAAGCTCAGGAGGTTAGCTACACAAGAAATGTTAAGATAAGAGACTTTCCATGCTTCATCGAAGTGGATTGGATGGCGAAAGAAGGAGAATGGTGAATAGAAAATGGTGAACAGATAATGGTGATGATGACATGGTGAATTGTGGAGCGTATTAAGGATGGTGAACAGTGACTTATTAGGCATGCCTTATGAACTGTGACATGGTTATGATGTAAATCCATTTCTGTCTAAACGCTGTGAAAGGAACAAGAGAGGGCAAGAAAGGCGGTGTTGGTACAGCGGTATATTGGGCGTATATGGATATGTCTGTGTATACATGCCAATTTGTTTACTGCGTCTAATAGTATACAAATAATGACCCACAATTATAACTGCCACAATATCTTAAAGAACAACATATTTCAGCCGATACGCTATAATTACGATGTCATTACCTAACAATTGCTTTTGTCTTCGACGGTTAAATTGCTAGAGTATTAAACAGTCCGTTATCTATATGTATCCTGAGACACCTATTTATGGCTTCCATTTTCCACTCACCTAAAAGGGATGTGATAGCAAGCGTTACCTTCATCTTGGTGGAGTGTTCTGTTATTATTTCCTGAATGCACTGGCTTCTTATAATGCTGAAGTGGGAAGGAATAACGACGGGGCTTTTTGCCAAACTAATCACCAGCGATAAGGGATCCCCGCAAGAATTTCCGTGCACCTGAGTATTCACCTGCTCTTTTCGCCAGCGTGAGAAATTTTGCACATGATCCAAGCATAGAGTATGATTTTGAATTGCTACTCTTTTTGTGAAAATTAAAAGAACCTATTAATTGAAAGAGATAAACTTTTATTTTTTTGTGATAAGCTGTTATCATTTCATATGTTGATTTTATCATCATGGCAGAGATTCACATTATCTTTTCTTTATGAACGGGAATGTGAGTGCCAGTGCATATGAGAGAGAGAGAGAGAGAGAGAGAGAGAGAGAGAGAGAGAGAGAGAGAGAGAGAGAGCTCAGGAATGGTTTCAGACTCGTCGGGTTAATGGGTCTGGATACACGAGCGCTGAAAACGTCGCGTTGCTGACGCTGCCTAACGTCGTGTTTCATGTCAGGCTACACGAACGCTATTTTGGAAGCGTTACCGAGTATCAAACAAGCACGATTAGATCATTGTGGATGCTGTCCAAGTAGGATGTGTGACCAGATTCTGCCTCGAAATCATTAGACAATCAAAGGAAAATGTGAGACACCGTTATGTCCACCCTGCATTATCAGACAGAATTGATTGGCCAATTACCCGTTACGTTTGGAAACCACCGAAAGCATGGCAACAATTTTTATCTTTATTATAGCTTTAATAATTCATTTTGACATTAGATAATGCCATCGTGCTTTCAATTTCGTAAATAAATTAACTGTCTCTCATGGCACTGACGTAGAGTGGCGTCTGTAGAGGAGCTTGGGCGGCGCCCGCCGCATATTTTCCAAGCGGGTCAGATCTTAAAACATACATGGATGATTTCCGATATCAATCAGGCAAAAACATTTGAACCTTTGGACTAGCAGGTTCATTCCAAAAACAGTGTCATCGCCTGCATTTCTTTAGTGAATAAAGCAATTATTAATATATATATATATATATATATATATATATATATATATATATATATATATATATATATATATTGTGACGAAGTGCCAAGAGTCTGGTTACTACACTTACCAATCATGAAATAATTACCTCACAATAGTCAGACACCTGAACCTTCATCACAGGTAAAGTACGACTGAATACTCTAAAGGCAACAGTGATCCCTTAAACAACTTATCTATATTACAAAAAACCAGACTCAAGTTCATTAAAACAGGCGTGAGGTAATCTTATATGTAATTAAATCAATTAAAGGGCATCACTCCATCAACAACTCTAAAAGGCTAAGTATTTCCCTGATTTTAAGTCTAAGTACTTTCCTAGTTCTACAATTAAATTGAAGGAAAACAGCTCATTTACCACTCTATATTTGTACCTAAACAAAATAATATATACTGGTGAAAAATAATATGCTTATAAACATTTTAAATACTAAAGTTTATTACCAAACAAAATTTACAAGTGAAATTAAAAATCAGGGAAATTTACTGTTACACGAAAATAACACAAACTTTAATTAATTCTTGAATTAATTATTAAGTAAGGTTAAATCAAAATTAAGTTCACAAAATTCAAGAAAATTAATTAATCCAATTAAAATTCACAAGTGTTAGGTAATAACTAAAATTTGGAAATCAATTCACAAGTGTTAAATTCAATTAAATATGCAACGATTAATTAATGTAAACAATTAAGATAATCAAATTGTGAATGGAAGCACAGAAAAATGTGGAAAATACCATATATACAAAATACTAAGAAAATATTATTCACACACAATATGTAAAAACACTTCAATAAGAAAAATGGACAGATGCACAAAAAAATCACTTCAAAAGAAATAAACACAGAACATTAAAATTTGCAATGTGTAAAAAATGAAATAGTTTCACCAATCCCCTGTAAATCTGTTTTTAGTTGCAACTAAAAACTTATAACAACACTTACCTTGGTAACAATTATGTTTCTGGTGCAACTAGCTCCAAAATTCATCATGTTCCAAAAAAGAAAGGCACCGTTACACACTTGTACAATGTTTGTTCAGATTCCACAATAACCACTAAGCAATAATAAATAGCTCTAAGAAATACCAAATCTAAAATTTACAAGTGACCCATCACTTAATATAAAATCTTTACGTTAATGTGAAAGTAGAAATTCTATCTCAGAGAGAGAGAGAGAGAGAGAGAGAGAAGAGAGAGAGAGAGAGAGAGAGAGATACTGATCTCCTTACGCTATGGTTTCAAATCTCGGAACGAAAACTCTTCCCTCTTGTAAGACATCTGGTCAGTGTATCTCGCCCTAAAATGTATGGGTGAATGATTTTGGGAACGAGAGACAGCTGATATCTTAAAAAAAATTCTGTCAAAACAATAAATAGAGAGAAAGTGAGATTAAAATCATAAATAACATTTATTATTACATAATTTAAGACAATAAAAGTCTTTTAAAATAAAATATATGATTATAGAATCTTCTTGAATCAAATTAAGTTTCGTCATTTCCTTGAGTGACGTCACAAACTTTCCACTTCAAAATTTAAGCTACTTCCAAGGCAACAAATTCTCTTTTGACAAATTGAGAGATATAAGAGTTAATTTAACAATGATGATACATATTTTCAACATAAAAACATCTCTAACTACTTATAAGAAATCCGAAAAAAAGCGGCCATTCCAGACCATACTAGTGGAAACCGTGTTTTAGGCTTATGAAAGATGATGCAATCCTTCATGTATTTCTCAACAAAGGGACTAGTCTGAAACAAGTACGAGCATCGCATTCTATGTTATCTTAACTTTTAAATAGTTATGTGAAATCTGAACATACATTATTAAAACATACTAACTCTAAGCAAAATAAGGAATCTGAAAATATTGCCAACACTTTTACAACACTTCATACAGTTATGGAGAGGATGATAGCGTTGTGGAAGCAACATTATATAAGAATATATTATATATAATATATATAATATATATATATATATATATATATATATATATATTAGATATATATATATATATATATATATATATATATATAATATATATATATATGCAGTGGAATTGCGATGCCAATAATTTAAGTGAAGCAAGATGCGGTGAAGCAAAGAATACAGAAAGTTACAGTGCCCCGCGAGAAATGCACTGACGGCACTACCCTCAGAAAACCACGGAAAACTATCTATTAAGATATAGCTCAGATATGATATAATGATTGTAATCATCTCAATTTGAAACAAAAACTTCTCGATATGAGAAGAGAAACGAAGCTACTGAATATATAATATAAATAGTGTTTTCTATTTCTAAAAGCAAATGCCAATTGGGGTTAACAACCTAATGACCATTTCAAGCCCTGCGATGCATAGGTTTTCTTAAATATCTTTTAAATATCAACTGTATCTTCCTAAAAATTTTGGCACAACATGTTTTACACCTTCCGCTAATATATGGCAATATAGTCAAGTACCCTGAATTAATAATTAAGACACTTTACTTAGAAAATTTTCAATTTCCTCAGTATTAGTTGTAAATATACGAACACTTGTCGTTGGCTTAGCCAAAGAGTTAAAAAAGAAGGCCCGCCCACTCCTCTCTTTCTTACTCTGTCTGATACTTATGAATGGAATAGTGTACTAACCATATGTTTTCTTTACGTTTTAAAATGTACACGAACTACCATTTATTACGGATTACTTTTCATAAAGCCATTTGTATGTTTTTATTTATCATGTACTTTCCTATCTTTTTCTATGAGAATGGTGTGGTAGTGGGAACTTTAGATTATTATTGGAGATATAAATAAGGAAGGAAAAAAACAGATCATAGTTTATTTAAAAGTAAGATCACTATATACATTATTTTATTATATATATCCAATAAAGTATGTACATTATATACAGAAATTTTACAGATGTTGAAGTAAATTTTTGAAGTAACCATAGAAACAGTATAGACATACGAAATAAAAAAACTGGTGGATAAATATATCAAAACTTATTAATTACGGGACTATATATACACACGTATAAGGATATTTCAGCTCACTCCCCATCACTGTCTAAGAACAGATCGTCCTCGTCATCATTGACGACGTTGACAACGATTGGATCTATGCAATCCCGGACGATGTCAGTGAGCCAGTATTCGTTCTCGAAAGCTTGACTTCGTTGGACAGCTCCTTCCCACACCTGTTTAGTGACAGCAAGCCTTGCTTTCTCCAATCTGGCCTTTAGGTCTGCCTTGGTGAAATGTCGTAACTATTAACGCCAATACCTGCTCGATGGCATTGAGTTCAGGATGGGCGGGTGGAAGCCGGACGACAATATAAACACACCTGAACAGCTTGTAACTACTGCCCCTCTAATTTTCAGCGGGTATATTTTCCAGTTATATATATATTATATATATATATATATATAATATATATATATAATATATATATATATATATATATATATATATATATATATATATATATACTCTAAATAAGCCAAGAGGTCATAATAACCTCCCAAAATAATGAAACACAAATAAACTGTATTGCATAAACTAATTTGGATACATAAAACAATAATCCCTAAAGTAATTTAAAAATGTAAAACTATACGTCATAATCGTAGTACGGTACACTTTCATTCATATTTTGTTAACGGAGAGAAAGAAGTGGGCGGGCCGTCTTTCCTAACGGTGTCCGAAAGTCGCAGTCAAATGCAAAGAAAATTGGAAATGTTCAAGAGTAAAGTGCCATTATTAATAATTATAGATACTTAGTTATATTGCCATACATTAGCGGAAGGTCTAAAACATGTTGGGCCAAAATTTCAAGACGATACAGTTGATATTTAAAAATATATTTAAGAAAACCTATGCATCGCAGGCCTTGAAATGGTCAGTAGTTCCCTTTTTCAACTTGGGTCCCTTGGCCCCCACACGTAGGGACAAGGGGGCCACTTGCCCCTACACACACACACACACACACACTCACGTAAAATCTACTAGTCATTTTTACCTGATACATACATTGTGGCTATTACATTTACACACACATATATAAATATATATTACTATAACATTTATATAAAATATATTTTATATTTACAATTCTTCAAAGATTTCAGCAGGGGGTAAGTGCCCCTCCCTTGCCCCTACGTTTGGGCGCTCATTTAGCCTATTTAGTGCCGTCCTAGCAGCGGGGCGCCAGCAGCGTCTCGTGTAGTCGCAGGCAAGGCGTTGTTAGCGCGCACTATTAACGTCGACACCGACGTTGGAAATTCCTGACTCCCACGTATCGCGTCTCAACGCAACGCTGGTAACGCTCGTGTGGTCCAAATTAGTGGTTTTCCATTGAAAAGCATGGGAAGATACCACATTCTGTAAAAGACAGCGTCAGATGGCGTCAGCAACGCGACGTTTTTAGCGCTCGTATACCCCAACTGTAATTAGAATTACCTTGTTATTAAGGATGGCCCGGAGAGAGAGAGAGAGAGAGAGAGAGAGAGAGAGAGAGAGAGAGAGAGAGAGAGAGACTGACAAGTTCGTATCCTTTTGTTTTTATTGCCAACTCAGATCCTGCTTTTTATTTGTTTCACGGATGCGAATCATCAGTATGAAAAACAGCACACAACCGCTTTTACCAGCTGGCTGGTATTGACGCTGCAGGAAATGACTTCCGTCGCCATATTATTGCGACTGCTCATTACCCTCCATGTTCAGCTCTGGTTGTGGTTTGCGCTGGTATAAGTATATTTGCGTTATGTCGGAGGAGCGTTAAGTGCTCGCCCTTTACTTTCTTTGTTGAATTGTTTTACCCCGGAAAAGAATGAACATTGGGATTTCAAACCGAATGCCAAACTGGACTAGGTCAATCAGTCATATTATTCATTCAAAAAACATTTCATCATTATCAGTAAAATACCTGAGTAATGAATTTTATTATACGCTGATTGAAATTATATTATATATTTCCATATTTCGGTACTTGTTCGTTATATGTGGTGTGTGTGTGTAATCCAGTGGCAGAAACATTCTCGGTCTACAATACCTAGGCGTAAGTGGTGAATTATGGGCCTGAATGTCCGGAGAATGTGGTGGGTCCCAACCAAACTGGAGAAGGACACAGATCCAGAAACCACAAAGCATTCTGGTAACTGGAGTTATATCACCTTGTGGAGCAAGCCCTTCTAAAGGTCAACTATGATGGTTTAAAAAGAATGCATGTTTGTCAGTGAATCTCCATAATGGAAAGCAGACCATGGCACCACTGATTCTGTGTATACAAATAAACCACATGAAATCAAGAATATAGCTCTAAATTAGTCATCACTCCAAGATCTCGAAAGTGCATTGTGGCGAACATGGAGTTCCCTTGTTGACAAACGTATTATGATAAAAGTATTGGGCTAGAGGAGAACTTAGGGAAAGTTTTCTGAAGTATAGCCATGAGTTTAAAAGTGATATTGAAAAACATTTAGCTTCAGATGATTTCATTGGAAACCTAATGTGTTCAATAAAAACAGAGATATGGTATAATTTTTCACCTTACTGCCAAACCTCAGTTTCCAAGACACGTCGGTACGGGGCGTTAAAAATGTCAGCAGTCACTTTTCTGGCTTAATCTTAAACTAACCGGCTACTTAAAACTTATCGCGTTTAAGCTGCTATGGTGATGGGACAGCGTGGAAAGCCACAGAGGAAACTAGAGTAAATGACAGGTTGCAGCAAAACCATAAACAAGGGATTAACATGAAGCTTTAAATGGTTAATTAGATGAGGCTGCGCTGCATTTGATACCTGGCCCCACACTAGTGATCTTGGAGTGTTTTGACAGAAAATATAGTAACCTTCAATGGCAAAAGGATATGATCGCTCTCCTTAACCTAGGCAAGGTAGCGACAGAGTTTCGTTTGACTTTGGAAAGTATTGACCTTAACCGCGGAAGACATAATCTTTTTTTATATCTGCATTGTTTGTATGAGCAGGTGGTTTTCATATGAAAAGCGCAAAGATATCGTACCAAGACCGACAATAAATACTAGAGCTGGGCTACATAATGAAATCTAAAGATATAAAAGCCATGTCAATCAAACTATCCCTCCCAAAAATCTTTCACTCATGGAAGTACGAAAAGAATGAGTAGGCAGCTACTACAGTCTTGGAGTTAGGACGAACTGAAATTAACTGAAGGTCGTCAACCAATAATAAAGCAAGCCCAGGAAGAGAATAAAAAACTTTTTGGAAGCATTTAACTGATTATTTCATTCAGAGCTTCTGTAGCGCTTTCTCCAACTCTTCTACAGATAAGCTGTCACATCACAAGTGTACAGATTGTCTTAAGATCTGAAACTAAGCTACCACTTCTTGTGCTCAAAATTTACTTTAAGCTGCAGATGGCACTCTGAAGTCAGTCTGGAAAAAAAAATATGAGCAGCGTCCAGAACAATAAACTTAGTCTAGATAAGCTTAAATATAGGCAACCCTCATTGCACATACAAATCCTCCAGCATGCAGAGCCACTCGTACCCTTCCGAAATAGTGGGTAGCAACAAAGCCTTGTATGGATAACAGCAGATTTGCAGTAACACACTTCATTGATGGATCAGTGGATACCAGCTTTCCAGAAACTGCTGCAACTGAAGGGCAGCCTGCAATAGCCCTACTCTATTGACAGACATAGTAGTCATTGATAAGCTAGGCAAACTAGGTGGCGCCACCTTACGAAATTAATCCAAATTCGTGATCCAAGCCACTCAACATTCTCTTGGAAGTTGTAAATCATATACATATCAGAGGGATGGAGAGTTTTCAAAAGTAAGTTAATTCTTAACTGGACACCAAGTCACGTCAGAATCTATGGGGCTAAAGAGCTAAATTCTTCTAGAAGGTACATTGCGCTGAGAGACAATAAGCGTCAACAGAACATCCTCCCTCGAACCAAAAGGCCATCAGGTACGGCCTACATTGACAGAAAAATCGCAGACTATCAGTGCCAAATAAGCGATAAAGACCCTCCAGAGAACTCGCAAGCATTTATTCAAAGTATATCTCCAAGGACACTTGAGGGAAAATAAATCTTTTAT
>NC_087202.1:89639494-89641994 GCF_015104395.2 Macrobrachium nipponense | reverse complement strand
ATATAATATCTCCGTATTACCTTATGTCATCACTTACGAAAATGTTATCCCAATCTTTGTTTAATTCTTCATTAATTTCTGACCATTTTATATTTTTACTGTAGAAGTTGTATTTTCCATATCCTTCCCACTTTTTCATTTCTTGCTTATCTCTATTTTCACTTGCTTTGGAATGAACTGTTTAATTCTATGACATTATGGTCTGAAATATTCGCATTATAACTATTATTTCTTTAACATAATTCATCTCGTTCACAAATACTAGGTCTAAACTATTTTCCTTTCTTGTTGGCAGGTGATTTATTTGTTGAATGTTGTATTCTAGTAGCATATCTAATAGCTTTTCAAATTGCCTCTTATCTTCTGCACTACTATTACTCTCTTTTTTTATATGTATAAGTACAACCACAATCTCCTATCGTTCTTTCCATTTCTACGAAAGGAAAGTTGAAGTCACCAGATAGGAGAATAGTCCAGTCCTTGTGATTTCTACATATACATCCAATTTTTCAATTATTAAGTCAAACTCTTTAGTATTAGGAGGTCTATATATTACTATGTTCATCAATTTTTCAGATTCAAATTCTACCGCTATTAGTTCACATTCTGAGTTACTATATTTCTCTATATTTTTCCTTGTTTTTTGTCTTTCCCATATAGTTGCGGTTCCCCCTTGATTCCTATTTTTTCTATCTGATCTATAAGTTTTGGAACCCTTTTATTTGATCATCATTCCCAGTCTCTTGGGAATACCAGGTTTCACTTATATTCATTATATCTATTTTCTTTTCATTTTGGGTTAGTTCTTCTAAGTACTCTATTTTTCTTTTTGAGTTACTCGTAACTAAACCCTGCGCATTCATCACTATGATGGTTTGCGTGTTTTCTCCTTCATTTAATACTGGTAGTAATAAGGATTTTCCCATGTCCTCTTTCTGTTCTGGTATGTTGTTCTTTTTTTCATTTCCAGAAATTCTGACATTAAAAAATCCAACTTTTCCATAATATTTGATCTTCCTTCATCATAATTATTCATTTTGTGTCTGAATCTGCAATTTTCTCCGTTTCTGCAATATCCTCTTGCATAATAAATACAGTTATTATCTCTTGAGTAGAATTTCGGAGCTGATGCTTTGAAATTTTTGCTGACACCTCTGCATATCTCATTGGTTGGGGTTTGCTTTTTATCCTCCTTACCTTGATATTCTTGATTTCTCTCTTTATTTTGTTCTTTCTTATTTTGGATTTTATTACTTGGTTGGTTATTTATTTGATTATGATTCATGGCTACAGGGTGCATATATTTGCATTTTTTGTCGAACTTACATCCTTTTCCTTCTTTTAGGTTTTTTTACATATTTTTGGATGCAGATCTCTGCAATCATCCCCATATCCATCTAAGTATGCACATTTACCATATATTTCATAGTTTTGACATATCTTAGGATGTTTGTAGTAACATCTTTCTCCAAATCTGCAATTCCCTCTTTTCAAAAGGTTGCAGATTTTGTCTTTCTTGTCTATTTTTTCTCTTTCCCGTCATTGTATAGATCTGGGTAGAGCCTCTTCGGGATTTGCTTTTCTGTTGTCATATCGTAATTTATTTCTTCGTAGGTATGCTGCTTTATTGCCTCATATGTAGTATCAATGAGTATCTCTGCATCCATACTTTTATCTTGTTCTTTGTTTCCTATTTTTTTCTGTCATTTCATTTTTGTTTACTTCTCTTCCGTTTTCCTCTTCTTCTTTTTCTTCTTCTTCTTCCTCTTCCTCTTCTTCTTCTTCATCCTCAACTATTTGTACATTCAATCTTGATTTAATAACATTGTCTATCCATGATAGACATGTTGAACAAAAAATTCTTGTATCTTTTCTCAAATCTTGTATTACCTCAGCACACTGTGGATGGGTCGGAATGTTGCATGCAGCACATTTTCTGATTAGGTTTTGTGGATTGACTATGCTATACCCTAAACCCTTACACAGTTTGCATGCTTTTGGCATTCTTTTTTCCTAATGCATCAATTAGGATATTCACAAGATTCACCTTATTCATTTTCTTTGTCGGAATATGTTGGTTTATGTATATTTTCTTTATGAGTCTCTTGACCACTTGGATTTTATTTGGAACTTCTTCAATTATTTTCAAGATGTTTTCATTAGATTTGTTCCAGTTTGAAGGATTATATCCTTCTAATATATCTATGAATGCTTTTGTATCTTTTTGGTTAGACTGTTGCTGATTTCATAGATGAGAAATGCCAGTTCCCTTCCTGCTACCTCATCGTATTGCGAATCTGCTAGACACGCCAAATTACGCCACCTCTTCCCGCAGTTGGAACTTACTGCCATCTTGTTCTGATTTATAGTATTACACTTGATAACTAACTTAGAAGACGCTTTATCCTACTATTTTCACACTAATCTTATCACCGATAGGTTCACGAACACTTCTAGATATTTTTCTCAAAATTCTAGTCGTATGTTAAAACCTTGTGAT
>NC_087202.1:89631994-89634494 GCF_015104395.2 Macrobrachium nipponense | reverse complement strand
TCTGACTTGTCTTCGTTAACTGGTAGATATTTTTTAAGGATAAGTCAAAAACAGTTTACCAAGAACTAAAGGATTCGTGTTATGGATGGATGAAAGTGTATATGAGTGGATAATTGAGAGAATGATTGTACAGTATTATGACTCATGAGCTAAAATAAGTCAAGGCAGGAAGCATAGTTACTGGTAAAGTAGGTTAAGCGAAAAGATTTCGTAAAATTCTTTACGCGAGCATAAAAATACGAAAGTAGAATTGAAATATAATATAGAAAATTCGAAAATAATAAAAAAATTTAATAAAATATTGTCATAAGAAGACTAATGCTTTGCCATGGCACATAAAATTATAAGAATCACAAGTGTGAAGAAAAGATATTAGTGAAAACATTTTGGCTTAATGGACAACCTGACTGATGGAATAAAAGCCAAAATAGTATTTTCCTTATTTTGTTGATACGGGTACATTTTTAATATGAATGCACCAAATATTGATGCTGTCAAGAAAGATAACATTTTTCATATTTAATTAATTTTCTTGTCCCATAATCCCAAAGTATCTCAATTAGTTAACGTTGGATTTCAATTACTCTCTTAGGTGATACTCTTATTAGAAAAAACATCAAATAGATTCCGATTCTTACCAAAGATTTTGGATCTTTCCTAGATATTGACCCCCATCAAGGTTCGTGGGTCGTTATCTAGGACAAATATTTCTTTAGTTTGTTTCGTATGGGCATCCCCAATGGGCTTGTCACTAGGAAAGAACCAGGATTTTAATTTACATTATTTGTTAGATTTCCAAATCTTGTTCCCATGAATGATCACTCGAGTCCATGTGGCGATGGAGTCTGCCATTAATTTGCAGTCATCTGTCTCCAAACTGACCAAACCTACTATATACTATTTCAGGAAGTTTGATTCATCGTATTTTGCCAATATTTTTCGAACCAATCGACTGATTGGTATGGTAGTTTGAAACATAGTTTCTCACACCCTCCCCTAATTTTTGATAAAACAATTCAGTGTCCAAACGCAGATTTTAAAGGCAATTTACTCTTGAATTTTAGAACATAGCTGAACGTAGCCAGTCAAAATTGACGGATTCATTTAGATACGCACTCTTTGGGTACCTACATATCTTTCCAATCACCCACCCTTCGTCATTCTCTCTCTCTCTCTCTCTCTCTCTCTCTCTCTCTCTCTCTCTCTCTCTCTCTCTCTCCGAGCTCAACACTCATGACTCATGAAGTTGTCCAACTTTTCCCTTCACACCCCGAGTTCAACGTAAGTTGTCCGGCTGCCCCCTTCACACTCCCGAGTTCAACGCTCAGGAAGTTTTCCGGCTGCCCCATTCACACTCCCGAGTTCAACGCTCAGAAGTTTTCCGGCTGCCCCCTTCACACTCCCGAGTTCAACGCTCAGGAAGTTTTCCGGCTGCCCCATTCACACTCCCGAGTTCAACGCCCAGGAAGTTTTCCGGCTGCCCCTTTCACACCCTGAGTTCAACGCTGTTGAGAAAGTTTGGAGGTGCGTGAAAAGACACGTTCGCTCCTCGCTACACATATTCACCAGGGCAGACGTCAAGGCCAGGCTATGTAGAAGTAGCCAAGCTCCGCCCAGCAAGAGATGTGTGGCAGGTGCAGTAAGATGATCAAGAGTATTCCAGGATGAGTGTTGGTCCTCCGATAACTTATGTGAAACTGTCGGTTCAGTTATCATCAACGTACTCAGTGACGACGAGGAGGATTTGTTCTTAACTAGTGACGACTTTGATGATTATTAAAAGTCAATATTTGTTCACGTAATTGTTTGATCGTCCTCCTGTTACGCCAAGACTTGATACCAATATATACTGTACAAAATAGTTTGCCTTATATACATTTAGCTTCTCTCCTTTCCTATTCCAGAATTTTTATCCTTTTTACAAAGCGTTTATATATATATATATATATATATAATATATATATATATATATATCATATATATATATATATATATATATATATATATATAGAGAGAGAGAGAGAGAGAGACGAGAGAAGAGAGAGAGAGAAGAGAGCGAGAGAGAGAGAGAGAGAGAGAGAGAGAGAGAGAGGAGGGGTGGGGGGGGGGGTGGGATAAGGGGAAGAGGAAAAAATTGATTTATTGACATCCATCAAAGATATCGTGTACATTGTCTCAAATAGTTATAAACTATTCTGTGATTTTAACCCATTATTTTATCATTATATATCGAATACTGTGAATTTAGAATAAACTTGAAATTATCATGCGGGGTGTAATGACGTAAAGGAAGGTAGAGAAAAAGAATATGGTGGAGTCGAAGAGGAAAGGGGGGTGGGGTGAGGGGTGCTAGTGAGGAATTAAATATAAGTAGATACTCGGGACAAGTTCAGTAGCACCCAAACTCGTTACGTCCGAAAGCGTTACTCATTTGCAGGCGCTCCCACTAAATTCAAGAGGAAAGTGTCTGAAATAGTTCAATTTGGTAATGGAATTTATA
>NC_087202.1:89609494-89626994 GCF_015104395.2 Macrobrachium nipponense | reverse complement strand
AAATATATATACTATATATATATAGATGGTGATAAAGATATAATATATATATACATATGTATATACATATAGAGATATAGAGAATATATATGGATATATATATATATAATATATTATATGAATTTTCTTATATTATATATATTGATATATGTAATTAGATATATATTATATATATGTAACATATAATATAAGATCTAATATATGAGAAGGATATCTATAGATAATGTTATATATATATATATTTATATATGTTAATTAATATAATATTATATATATATATATATATATCTAATTTATCTATATATCTATATATTATATTATATATTTTATTATTATTATATTATATAGATAGATAGATAGATAAGATAGATAGATATACATATATGTATATTACAAATAATTTTATAATATTAGATAATAGATAATATATTATATATAATTATATATATATATATATGATATAGACATAATTATATATGAATATATATAATATATATATATACATAATATTATACAATTATATTATATACATTATAATATTATTTATATATATATATATATATTATATGATATATTAAATATATTATATATACATCCTATAGATATATACATATTATAGTTATAACAATATATATATATATACATATATATATATATATATTATATATATATTATATATATATAGATATTAATTTACATATATAATATCATATATATACATATTATATATATATATATATATATATATTATATATATTATCTATATTCTATCACATCTATCTATCTAATCTATCTATCTATCTATATATCTATCTATCTTATCTACTATCTATCTTATTCTATCTATCTATCTATCTATACATATATATATTATATATACTATATTCATATAGATTATATATATATATATATATGTGTGTGTGTGTATGTGTGTTATGTTCTAACTTGGGGAGCAAGTAACTTACCACATTGTTAACTGGATCTGATCAAAGATGCAGGGTCAGTTAGGACGTACAAGTAAAATAAGGTGGAGCTGAAGGCCTTACTTCAACAACGAATGTTGCAGATAAACACTTGGGTTTACTTAACTTTGACTATATTTACGTTTGATCGCAGTCATTATCAGAAGATTGGGGAAGTGGAAATAGACAGGCAGAACAGCATGCAGTTGAGTAAGTAGATTTACAACAAATTCAAAATAGTGAAGACAAATGAGGATATCCTCTTCAAAGGGACATTGAAGAGTAGACTTCAATGAGGACAAGTTGACAAGTTGAACTGGGGTTTCCGCCGTGAACACGTCTGCAATTGAGAACACATGGGGTAACGTAGGGAAAAATAGCACTATTTGGCGAATCGAAAAGTGCAGAGAAGGTGCCAGAATAAATTGGTTCAGGTACACAAATATTTACGCTAACGTTACACAATGTACTAACTCAGTCAGCGTATTATGAGAAAACACACTTTAGAACAGAAATCGAAATCAGTATTGGAATAGAAGGGGCACAAGACTAAATCAGTATTTGAATAGAAGAGGCACAAGACTAAATCAGTATTGGAATAGAAGGGGCACAAGACTAAATCAGTATTGGAATAGAAGGGGCACAAGACTAAATCAGTATTGGAATAGAAGGGGCACAAGACTTAATCTTAGACAGAGCAATGCAGGGCCTCGTCGAGATGCACACAGGTGTGGAGGGGAACTTTATGGGTTTGCGCTTGTAAATTAATAGGGGGGTTTCTGAGAGAGAGGACCACATGGGACAGCTCGGAGGGATTGCAAAAGGGGCCGGTGTGGACAGTGCGCTGTTGAGGTAGGTTCTGAGACTCTGCTGACAGTACTCTGTTTCTTAAAACCTTGGAAGATTTTTTCCCCACTTCTCAGATGGGACTGCCACATGGTTATGAGCTCTTGATCCCGTATGAAAGTCTGATGTAGCTTGCCAGTCTCAGTGACGTCACGCTAGTGCTATCTTGAGGCAGGATACTCGACTTCATTGGCAGTTGTCTGAAAAAGGGTTTTCAAAGGCAGTCAGAAGGCCTAAGGAAATTGAAGAGATTTATCGAAGGGGAAGGCGTGGAGAGAGTTAAAATGAGGCAAATTTTCTTACACCCTCCCTTTGTTGGGTAAATGTCCTAACAATATTTTTCATGTTAATGGAGATCTTGGAGGTTGAGTTGGCTTACTAATAGGTCTCCTTCTTTATTGTGTGTGTGTGTATAATATCTATATATATATATATATATATATATATATATATATATATATATATGATATATATATATGTATATATATATATATGTATATATATTTATATATATGTATATATATGGTATATATATATTATGTATATATATATATATGTAGATATCTTATATGTATATATTGTATATATATATATATACTATACTATATAATTCTAGTATATATATATATATATTTATTATATTATAATAACATCAATTCTTATCTGTAATAAACTCTACGGGATATACCCGAAAATTTGACTACCCCAACTGAAATTTTTACCAATAAAATCCAATCGTTCTACCTGATTGAGATATGTCAACCTTCGGTGCGTTGCTCACCAGTTTAAGCAACAATGAGAAAGCAATAATTAGAAAAATAGAGAAGAACCTGTATAAAATTAATGCAGCTGAGGCAGCAATTACTTTTAATAAAACATGTTTAAAAGAGGGTTTACTTCCAGCATATATATATATATATATATATATGTATATGTATATGTATATGTATATGTATATGTATATGTATGCATTTATTTAACAGAAAAACGAGGTATCAGGAAAAAAAATTACTGGCAGACACCCATGCAGACAGTCTGTCAGAAAAAGTTAATAAACATCGATTTTAATTTTGACTCAACAGCGAACACGAAGAAATTCTTCTTTCTCTGGAGTTTCATGCATAAAAGGTTAATATAGCAAAGAATTTACTGCCCGTTGATGTTAATCAGTCTAGGAATATTTCATCTCGAAAATATATTGTCCTAATCCACCTTGAGCATAGCATAAACAGACTATAAGCCCGTGAAGCATCAGTCAGATAATCTTCAAAATGACGATATAACAACCGCTTTGCCCGTCCATCCATTAAGTCTTCAATCGACCTGATTGCGCAGAATGTATGACTAATCTTTAAGATATACAGTGCGTTATCTGCTTTGTTACGGTAGAGGTAAATGGCAGACTCTAAGGAAAAAATTGTTTAGGTTGATTTGTTTCCTTTTTAATTCCACTAATGAAGTTTGATGGTATGTTTACCTGTGGTCGTCTGTTCACAAGCAGTCTGAAAAATTTATGGGCGGGACGGGCTCAGTGAAAATTTGTGATATGGAGGGCCAGTGAGCCACGGAAAAGTTGCTGTTTTCAGGTGGATCCGGATGTGGACTTGCAAGCAGGACATTTATTTTTGCCTGCTTGTCTGTCTACAAGATACGCCAGTTAGGTACCGATGAGTATCGGTGCAAATTATTGAAAGGTTGGAATAGTTTTGATCGCCTATTCATTTTTGCGGAACATATCTCCAAAGGGTATTACCGGAATTCACCGAATTCTGTACAGGGGAGGGGGCGTGGGGCCTATGAAGAAATGCGTGGATTTTGACGTGGATTTAGCTAGAAAAGATCTCTCCGAATGATTTCTAGTTTTGTGATGATTTTCATTTTAGCCTTCATTGAGTCGGTGAACGCATAGCCTCTGTCCTTGAGAGAAAAACATCCGACATTATGTACGACCACTACTTAGAACAACCGTGTTTCACGTAAATTACAGAAACCTTTGATGAGATGGGAAGTTTTCAAGGAAGACGTTATGGAGCGTTATTGTAACTTGTGATATGAAAGTTCCTTTCGATATCATTCATCGTCTACTTTAATCTCGCTTGGCTTGAATTTTGTGTTTATTTTTATTCGTACCCAGGTGTCGTGGGTTCGCGTCTCCCCCAGGGCAATTGAAAGTCACTGGATCTGTGTCATGATCAATTACTGCTGCAGTGTGGGGTGTGCAGTGGGAGGTTGAAACCAACATTCTTTGGAAGCTTGAATTTCAAGTCAATGGCCTTCTGTGTGTTTTTGTTTTATTTACTGAAATAATAATAATAATAATAATAATAATAATAATAATAATAATAATAATAATAATAATAATAATAATAATATTGAAACCTGGAAATATATGACAAGCCTGCCGAACACCATTCTTTAAAAAAAAAAAAAAAACCGAAAAAAAATATTTGGTATGGGCAAATAAGAGTGGAAACGAAGATAACTCGTTATCAGAAGAAAGAAAAATGATTGATATGCTTTTGAAAAGGGCTGTCGACGTAAGAGGCTTTTATAAAACAACGCCATTGGAAAACTATTTGTTGAAGCATATTTGCTCAATATTTCTTTCCCGGCAACCACACAACCGACACTTCCGAAAATATATAAATGAAAAAAACCTCACGAAGCAAAGGTTGTTCAGGTACGTGAAAAGGCGAATGCTGATTAAACTATAATTTTAAACGGATAATTATTCTACATACAGTATTATACACACATTTACATATATATATATATATATATATATATATATATATATATATATATATATATATATATATATATATATATATATGATTATAATCACTTTAGCACGTGATTCATTTATCACACAGGTGAAAAATAAGAGACAGTGTGTAGGTCCTAACCGGTTTCGGCTTTATTTTCAAGCCATTGACAAAGGACTGATACATAGTATTAGAATTCACGAGTATATATACTACAAAGACAGTACTGACGAGCATACACACAACCGTTTGAGACTGCAGATCCACCCACAGGCAGGTGTCAAGGTAGGAGTGGCTTTCAAAAATCATTTGGATAAAAATTACAATAAATTCTCAAGGGATAGTACCGCATAGGGTACAAGTCCACACCTGACAGGTGTCAGGGAGGCGGAGTTGAACATCTCATTACCACTACTGCCCCCTTTACTGTGTTTACAAATATAATAATCCTATTTTTCATATATCTCTACAGCCTACATTAAAATTTAAACATTTTACAAATTTCTTTTGATATTAAAGGATCAAGTTTATACATTCCTTGACTGATGTTCATATTATTGTTGTAACTTTCTTTTATAAAACTAGCTTTTTTGCCCCTTCCCAGTTAATAGCATGATTGTTCTCACTAACATGTACAAATGTACCACTATTTCCCTGTGCATATCTCACACATTGTTTATGTTGTTCTATTCTTTTTTCCAGTGCTTTCCCTGCTTGACCAATGTAAAAGTTGTCACAAGACTTACACGGGATTTTATGTACACATCCTTTAGCATTGTCGGGGGAGTTCTTTTTAAGTACCTGTTTCATTGTTTTATTGTTTTTAAAAACTACATTAACACCAAAATTCTTCAGGAGATGTGGGATATTTTTCATATTATTATTATAAGGTAGTGCAAGCAAATTTTTGTTGTTGTAAGGTTCTTTTTGATTTTGATACATGGTCTTTTTTGCCGCTTTTAATGCATTGTTTAGTACATTATCTGGATATTTCAGTTTCTTGCCTGTATTCCGAATCTTATCTATCTCCTCATCTATATATTTTGGGCTACATACTCGTAGTGCTCTTAAAAACATGGATGCAAACACTGATCTTTTAACCTTATTGTTTTGTCCAGAATAGAAATGTACATAGGAAGAAATATTAGTAGGTTTTCTGTAAACACTATACTTAAATCCACTATTTCCATAGTAAATTTAATTGATGGTACTAATTGATTTAACCTGGTAAAAAAGTTATTTACATCTTCGTTCCCTGGCCATACACAAATTATGTCCTCAACATATCTAAACCAAGGTACATTGCGTGGAATTATATTACTTAAAATTTTCTTTTCATAAAATTCCATATATAAATTACTTAGCACTGGGGACAGAGGGTTTCCCATTGCCATATCAAAATTTTTGTGAGTAGAATTTTCCATTGAATTCAAATTTACTGTCTTTAACACATAATTTTATTAGTTCAATTAAGGTGCTTTTAGAAAATGGAATATCCAGTTGTTTGTTTTCTAATAATTCCGATAGAAACTCCAATAAATCATCAATAGGCACTTTTGTGAATAGAGATACTACATCAAAGCTCACAAGTTTCGATTCACTATTAACTTTTACACTATTTAGTTTATCTATCAAGTCCACATTATTCTTAATATTGGCATTAGAGATGTTACCTACCAATGGGTTAAGGGTATCCACTAAATATTTTGCTAATTTATAAGATGCGGAACCCACTGAGCTGATAATTGGTCTGGCAGGGAAGTTTGTTTTATGAGTTTTTATCGTACCATACATATACGGTAGCGATGGAGAGGTCACACACACCTTCTTTATGAGGCTTTCGTTGCCTTTTAACAGATTTTTCACTTTTTTATTGAAACCACTATTCACACTTTCTATCGGGTTCTTATTTAATTCTTTATAAGTGCTATTATCACCCAAAAGACTTTCCATTTTTACTGTGTATTCATTTTTGTTTAAAATTAGTAGGGCACCTGATTTATCTGCTTTTGTCATGTGTATATCGTTATCTTTTTTCAGTTCAATGAATTAGGTACTTATTAAGAACTCCCCGACAATGCTAAAGGATGTGTATAAAAAATCCCGTGTAAGTCTTGTGACAACTTTTACATTGGTCAAACGGGGAAAGCACTGGAAAAAAGAATAGAACAACATAAACAATGTGTGAGATATGCACAGGGAAATAGTGGTATATTTGTACATGTTAGTGAGAACAATCATGCTATTAACTGGGAAGGGGCAAAAAAGCTGGTGTGTTCTAATAATGCATTGGAAAGGAATATAATTGAATCTAGTTTTATAAAAGAAAGTTACAACAATAATATGAACATCAGTCAAGGAATGTATAAACTTGATCCTTTAATATCCAAAGAAATTTGTAAACTGTTTAAATTTTAAGGTAGGCTGTAGAGATATATGAAAAATAGGATTATTATATTTGTAAACACAGTAAAGGGGGCAGTAGTGGTAATGAGATGTTCAACCCCGCCTCCCTGACACCTGTCAGGCGTGGACTTGTACCCTAAGCGGTAGTATCCCTTGAGAATTTATTGTAAATTTTAGCCAAATGATTTTTGAAAGCCACTCCTACCTTGACACCTGCCTGTGGGTGGATCTGCAGTCTCAAACGGTTGTGTGTATGTTCGTCAGTACTGTCTTTGTAGTATATATACTCGTGAGTTCTAATACTATGTATCAGTCCTTTGTCAATGGCTTGAAAATAAAGCCGAAACCGGTCAGGACCTACACCCTGTCTCTTATTTTTCACCTGTGGATATGTGTATATATATATATATATAGATATATATATATATATATATATGTATATATATATATATATATATGATATATATATATACTATATTATATATACATAATATATCTATTTTTATATATACATAATATACATATTTATATATATATATATATATTTTTAAATATATACTATATATATATTATATTTGTATATATTATGTGTGTGTGTAATATTAATTTTGGACATCGCCGGTGTTACAATTTTAAATTCAATGCATGATAAAACAATGTATAAATTAGGATTTATACTGCTGGTGGTAGAGGAAATAATTTCATAAAAGTAAGTATTTTGTACCTGACGAAATCTCTGTAGAAACTCTTAATAGTGAAGAATATGAGAGAATTAACGGTATATCTTAAAGCCAGACCTAACGAGGAATTACCATACTACCTCCTCTTTAGTACAAAACTTGTTTCATTTGGAAGTAATTTAGCTTAAAATATTGTGTTAATTTTTTTAGTCTAAAAAACTTCGAATTTATTGTTTCCGGTTATTTTCTGATGTTCCTGTTTTAAGGTTAGTATCGAAATGGACTAATTAAAAGAAACGGCTGAGATTTTTTTATATTTGTATTGAAGTCAGAACAGCGTTAACCATGACTCCTAGATATGTTCTGTATTTTTGACGTAGATCAATGTTTATAAATTATATGTTTTAGTAGTAGTGTGGGTAACGTGACATGAATTTTATTTCCTTGAGACGGTTGAGACTTCATGCTTTTATCGCATTAAAAACCTGCACTCCTGGTTGCCCTTCAACCACTTATGACTCCTATTGACCGCTTCTATTAAAAGCTAGGGCTTCTCCTGTAATAAAGGTGGCACATTTTAAAACAGCCAGTCTGTAACTTAAAGTCAGATTTATTTTGGGTGGAAATTACAGATTTGATCTGTTCCCAGCAGTAGAAGTCTTTTGATTCTTGAGATGTAAATCTTCCCGTAAAGCTTTTAATTTCTGCGTCGATTCAAACTCTTCAGAGTCAGTCAAGTGCATTGTTATTGAACAGTTATTGGAAAACTGAAAATTAGTAATAAAACGAAATCTCTTTTCTTGGCGTGTGATATAGCTCGGAATGAAATGGAAACGAATTGACTGGCCATTCAATGGCTTTGAAAATGCAATACGAACAAGAGAGAGCTGATGTAACCTCCAATATCTGAAACTAAAGACAGCCCACATTCCGTCAATAAACCCTATCAAATATTTCACCTCCTCCCATCCCAAGAAAAATGAGTGAAATCTGGTCGAGGATATCGAACCTATTTTGGTGATAATTGCAGGCAGTCATTCTGACAGCCAAGTCAATTCAGCATATTGAGATTTAATTATTCCTTAGGGAACAATTATGACTTCTCTGGAACAGTGCATTAAGAACTTCTAGACGATTTATATCAGTTGATAAGCTCGTTTGTTAGCAGTACAGGCTTTAGGAATGAGTAAATATACTAATGTTAAGAAATTTACGGTCTCGTGAAAAGAAATTGTAAAAAATTCACAATTATATATTGTATATTAAAATATGTTTTATAATAATTTCTATGTAAAAAAAGACATTCGACCCTTATCAGTGTAGACGTTAAAATAGATATATATTTTAATATATAATTGTGGATTTTTTTTACCAAATATAATAATGTTATAAGAAAAATCAATAAATAAGGCTCATAGCGACAGAACAAGATAGAGAAAGATATCTATGAATAAAGACAGCCAAGTGTCGGAAATGGATATATAAATATGAACATGCCAATGACTAAGATAACAAAAGGATAAAACATTGTTAAAAATATCAAAGGAAAAACAAAATTCCATTGCATGAATGCTTGGAAAACATTTGTAAGATTTCTCAGTTGAATTAGGGTATTGGTTTCGGTACGTTTAAGGGATAATTCGAATACTCAAACTGAATGCATAGGCCGGAAGGGTACTATTTGCTTGCTTATGCAGTTGTGTTATTTACTCTTTCATGTTTGTTTAGTTCTAAATTGGCTGTTGGTACTGACAAGACACGCTCACTTTCTAAATACTTTGTGCATTAAGTTTAGCTTGTGCTTCGCGTTGCTGCTGTATACTTTACCTAATAAAGGGAGTACAATACAATCATTATCTTAAATCATGCCATGGCGCGGTGAGTTCTACGAACGTCAGCATTATCACAGGTTTTTGTTTCTTTGGGAATTTGACGCGTAGTTGACTGATAACATGAAACAGATATGTTGAATACTGTGATAACACAAACCCTAATCACAACAGGCACTGTCATCTTCATACAAAATGCGTGATTTTATTTTATGTGATTTGTACAAGTATGAAAAGAAATAAAAATATCCTTCTCTGCGCATTTTTGTCTCATAAATTACTCTAAAAATATTTGAAAGAATTCTTCTTTCTTCTGCGTGCTGACCCGAACCACAGACATGGAATTTACATCTGTTATGAGAGGAATAGATTAGCATAAACCCGAAATTTCCAGCAGACAGGAACATATGAGATTACTTACAGCGAGTATCCTCTCGTGGGAAAATAGATTAAGGTGTATATATTATATATATATATATATATATATATATATATATATATATATATACTATATATATATATATATTACTCATTACATACATATGTATATAATGTATGTATGTATATATATATATATATATATATAATATATATATATATATTATATATATATATATATATATATATATATATATATAATCTGTTTCTAACCTAATAGGCATAAGTTAGATTCTGGCAGTGAGCTTGTTATTGAGTAATTCATTTTTGGAATAAGTCATTCTCAAGGTAAAATGAATTCGTGGTATTTGTGGCTTCATATATACACACAGACACACACACATATTATATATATATATATATATATATATATATATATATATATATATATATATATATATATATATATACACACACACACAATCCACAAATACCATGAGTCTCCTCTACAGGCAGGTAATGAATGACAGAGAGTTACAGAAAAATCAGTGGTGATTCTATCATCTGGTGTTCGAATCAACATTGCTGTTTTAAATTGTGTGTGACAAATTCCAGTTTCTTCTTTGATTATGGTTATTTATGTGGTTAAAAATAGTTGACCTCTGTTGGCCATTACCTTACTGAACGTTTATGTTACAAGAATCTCCGGGGGAGTGATTTACCAGCAAACCGATATAGGATTGGTCACAATTGAGGCAATGAGTATAAGAAATCCCTTGCCCCAATTGGGACCAATATGAAATCCGTTGCATCGATTGTGACCGATTGTGACCAATCTTATATTGGTTCTACTGGTAAATTTGAGGGCCATTTCTAAGGTGTCATAACCCCTCTTTTTCATACCCATCAGTTTTTACAATTTTTGGAGTTGACAGATAGGGCTACTAGATTTTTACCCTCTAATTCCCTCCCCCCAGGGATGTATTTGTCAGAATCTGAAATTTGAGGGCTGTTTCTACGGGGGTCATAACCCCTGTTTTTCATAGCCTATCATTTTTACGACTTTCAGAGTTGACATTAATATAGGTGTTTCTGTAGGTTAGGTTAATCAGGCTACCCAAAATACGGGGGCCATAAGGCACCCTCAATAGTAAGGAGGGACAACCCCCATGCCCAAGGGTTTCCAACAAAACTAGGGGACAAGAGGCCTAGCCCTTTCAACTTAACGACCAGGGGAGGAAGAGTCATAGCCAACTTACTCCCACCTTGATAGCAGGGGACCACAGCCCTCCTTTGGGAATGAGGGTCCAAAGGGTCAAAGATGGGGGCCTTCTGCATTCAAATTTGGTACCATGAGTTAACGTAAATGACTAAAAACGCATTTAACATCAACCTGTCACAACATTTATGTGCCTACCGTCGGCCGGCAATGCCCGACTGAGCCGGTCAGTAACAGTAGCATTGGCTGGGGAAAGATATACGTCCAGTCATTTAGAAGTGAATGTGCATTCTGTAATACATCCAAAGGACGGGTACAGCGCTACTTATATTTAAGATCTTCCTCCAACCAGCGATTAAGAAGATTAAGAAATAAAAATATCCTTCTCCGCATAAATATGGCTTTTCTGTAACTCTTAAATCATTCATTTCCTACCCGTAGAGGGAGACAGTTGTTCTCCGAAATTCATAGTATTAACTTTGTATATTTTGGCATTTTTATGGGCTCCTTTTATTAGGTCGAATCCGGTGTTAACAAAATATTTCACAGTCACATATATGTGCGTTGGGGGGCGAGGTGTGGGGGTTGTTCATATGGAAGCACACCTATGAAGATTCAAGTTTACATCACCTTGGGTATAACTTATCCCAAAAAGGGTATTAATAATTAAGTAACATAATTATATATAAGAATATAGATTAGATATATATACATATATATATATAATATAATGTAATAATGTATAAACTGTATTATTAATTTATTATTACTTAAAAAAAAAAAAAAAAAAAAAAAAAAAAAAAAAAAAAAAAAAAATATTATAATATATTATTATATTATTATAATTATTATTATTATCTATTATCTATTATCTATTATCTATTATCTATTATCTCTTATCTATTATCTATTATCTAGTTATCTATATCTATATATATATATATATATATGATATAATATATATATATATATATATATATACTATATATATATACATTATATATATATATATATATTATATATTATATATATATAATACATTGATATTTTAAGACTCCATAAATTCATCATACCTAAGGAACATATGATACCCATAAGGAATTATTTTTGCTAAATTCTACTACCTTGACTAAGAGTCCAACCTAAGCTGCTTTTGGTTTGGCTGTTTGGTTTTAGTGATCTTATCAATTCAGCTTTCAAGAAGCGGGTTTTAGTTATAATGTATCTCGTAATGTGTCAGAAGTAGGCAAACAATGGCGCTTTCTATGAAATTCAATTTAAATTCCGCAGGAATAGCCAAGAATCCTTGAGAGTTTACAGTTACCAAATTACAGACAATGCAGTGGTCTTCCATTAAATACCAGTTCACTTATCTTTTCTCTTTTAGAATTTGAGAAAGACTCTGTTAGTATGTATTTATAGAGGGAGGCAAACATCCCAAATTAAAAGCTAACAAGACAACGACCTCAGTAGAGTGGAGTATTTGAGATTTCTGGTGTTTGTCAGATACTTCAAATTATTCAAGAAACAAGATCACGTCAAAGCTATGAAATAAAAATCCATAGACTATATAGCTCTCTCTCTCTCTCTCTCTCTCTCTCTCTCTCTCTCCTCTCTCTCTCTCTCTCTCTCTCTCAGCTTGGTGGTAGTAGGTCCAGCTCACAAAACTAGACGACTCTTGTTCGATTCTCGAGGAGGATGAGTGGGCACTTTCTCTGAATTCTAGTTTTTTTATGTTGACAAGTTTTAGTCGACTCTTGTAGGTCGTAGCTAAGATGGATAGAGAGAAAGACAGAAGAGGAAAAAATAATTAGATATTCTTTTTATCACATCTAATTTTGAAAAAATGTAATATCTAGCTTTATGATGGTAAAGCATTGTGATTTTTCATAGAAACATTTACCTTTGTTTTATTTAATCTTTTACCCTGAACCCTTTGGTAAAACAAATGGAGACAATAGTTACCAACTAATAAAAGGTAATACTTTCTCATAAATTTTATAAAATGGCAGCGTCCCATCGGCCCCTATCTGCAGCCCTTTTCATTCCTTTTACTCTCCCTCTGTTCATATTCTCTTTCTTTTATTTTACTTTCCACCCTCAGAGTCAACTGTGAGGTTTCCCTCCTGTTATACCTTTCTAACCTTTTCACTGTCAATTTCCGTTTCAGCGCTGAACGGACTTTGTTGCCACAGTGCTTGGCACCCATGCCTAAAAGTGAATATAAATCTAAGATGAGTTCGAATATTAATACTCAGAACTTATATACGTTCTAGTATATTGTTGCTTCAGTTTGGTAAAGCAATTTAGGCGTTCCTTAAAACATTCTATCTCTGAGATCAAATTCTTTGAAGCTATGTATCGAGTCCGTTATTGGGAAATATATAACAATGTTGGGATGGGACCATTCAGCGCCATACCAGGCTAAAAAATTATTCTAAAAAGTAGTGAAACAAGTGTAAAAGTTTAGGCAATAATCACACTTAAAGATAATTTTCAAGAGGAAAGTATGGTATTAAAACAATAGGAAAGATGAAACAATATTTGATATAAAAAAATTACACACTGATTCTAAGAGAATCGTCCAAGATGCAAATTCAGAAAAACTGTTTAATATATTGGGCGCAATACCTTGCAAATATTCCACTTCATTTCTGCTGCCATACTCCGATACAATCTTTACAATCCTTTCGTCTGCTTTTCTATATTTCAGTAATTTTGGCTCTGGCGAATGTCCAGCTGCAAGTTTTTCTAAATATTCATCTCGTCCTCTTTAGACTCGCTTAAGCGCATCAATGAACTTCCAGATAGTTGGATGCAACATTCCTAGTTCTGCTTGCAACCGCTTCAGCATGGTTATTAGTTCTATCTTGTCCTTGAATAGTTCGTTGATACATGTTCCAGATGTTAGGGGGGAATCAAGGGAGATCTTCGTCCAATTTCACTCTGGCCTGGACGACCTATGTAGTTTTCCTCAAACCAGATTAATATAGGAACTAGTTCCTCACGTAAGTACGATGCTAGAGCATCCACATGACGGTCAGCGTCATTTACTGGTACAAACGAAAGATATAATGTCATAATAACTTGTAAAGCAAAATCAGCATTGTTAGTATGCGAAACCATGTGACCCATACTTTTGTTTTGCTTTAGTAAATTTTGCGATAAATGGAACAAACACCCTCTAATTTCATTTTCTACCGTAAGTGCAGATGGAGGATGAGTATTCTCATTAATTTTCTTGAGGACTACTTCTTGTAACGTATGAATTCTTGCTCGACACCTCCCGTCTTCATGGCAGAACACCTGCTTGTGTCTAACTATCTTTATCGAATGTGTGGTATATAATTTATTAAATATATATTTATATAAATATATATATATATATGTGTGTATATATGTGTATATATATGTATATATAGTATATGTGTAATATATAACATATAACATAACACATAACATATAACATATAAAATAATAATATATAATATAATATATATATATATATATATAATATATATATATATATATATATATATATATATATATATAAATATATATATATATATAAATATATATATATATATATATATATATATATATATATATATATATATATATATATATATATATATATATATATATATATATATATATATCTCCTTCTATTATAGTATATATTATATTATCTATATCTATATATATTATATATATATATATTTCTTATTATTATATCTATTATATATATATTATATATTATCTATCAGTATCTATATATATATCTATATATGCTATAGATTATATATATATATATATATATATATATATATCTATTCTCTACTCTATATCTTACATATATCATATATAATATTAACATATCTATATACTATATTTATAATATATACTATATTATATCATATATTTATCTATTTATATCTCTATATTATATATATATCCATGACCGACTGAATTTCACTCGTCCTCTCTGGCTTTGTACTGTTTGGCTTAATGCTAACAAAATACTAAAAATACTAAAAGGATTATGATTTTTACAAGAAGTCTGGAAGTAAAACTCTAACAAAAACTAAACCGACAGTAAGAGCGGTATCAATGAAACAAGTGTAAAATCTTGTTTACGCAATAGTTACTCTCAATGATTTTTCAAGAAGAAAATATGGTAATACTCCAACAATTTCCAAACAGACGTAAGAACGATGGAACAGTGGTAAAAGCTGGTTTATGTAATTATTTCCGGCACTGAAATGTCTTGGCGCTGAATTGGCTGCGCTGAATAGTACCAGTTGGGGAAATGTTTGGGAATACCTCTCAAGGGAGTCTAGGTTGTATGACTGTTTCGTACATGCTAAGCACATTTCTCTCTCTCTCTCTCTCTCTCTCTCTCTCTCGTACTCTCTCTCCCCCCCCCCTCTAATCCTCTGCTCTCTCTCTCTCTCATGCAGTCTCGGTATGAAGTTTTCAACAGAGAACTCTGTAAAGGGGACGTCTCTACGAAAGATCAAAGGTTGAAACGAGAACTAATTAGACTACTTATTCGGGCTCACTTGACACTACAGCTTTTATCTCTGGGACCATTAGAACAGCGGATGGGGATCACCGGATATTTGCATTTACTCTTCGCCAGCGATGTTGGAATCAGGTCATCTATTCCCGCGCTTACCCTTTTTTTTTTTTTTCTTTCTTTTTTTTTCTCTCCAGTAAAAGAAAACTTTTAAGATGGCGCTATTTGTCCGTCCACACTTTCCTGCCCACCCTCGGATCGAAAAACTACTGAGGCTAGAGGGCTGCAAATTGTATTTTGATCATCCACCCCCACCCCCCCAGTGAAACATACCAAATTGCAGCCCTCTAGCCTTAGTAGTTTTTATTAAGGTTAAGGGTAACCATGGTCGTGTGTCTGGCACCGCATTACATGCTAACAACACAAGCCACCACCGCGGGTGAAATTTTCATGGGCCCTGGCTGAGAGTTGCATACAGCATTATACGCTGTACAGAAAACTCGATTGCGCCGCGGCGCCTTTTTTTATTGATTTGTTTTCAGGTGTTTGCTTAAATGGTTGGTAGTTCGTCTGTTTGTCGTCTTGGCAATTAAACATTCTAAAATGCTGTCAACGGATTTCGATGAAATTTTATGGATGGATGTCAATATATTTGTATAATCGGATTCAAACATAATTTTCATCGGAGATCTCAAAAACTTGACCTATCGATTGTAATGAAATTTCGAAAGGTTTTCAGAGATAAAGAGCAATAAGATAATTGATCTGGATAAGTTACTGGATATGGATGTGGTCTTTTTTTAATTTTTTTTTTTAAGTAGGATATATGGAAATGTTCTGGATGCCCTTCAAGAATCCTTTATTAAAGAACTTTATTAATGTGACCTTTACTCATCTTTGTCAGCCACTAATGATTGTATAATCTTTTAACTTGTTACTGGCTTAGGAATATTTGATTGAATTTTGAAATGGATCCGCATACAAACTTAAATTTGATTTATTTCTTAATCTTAATAATGCAGGATAAAGCAGAGTCTTATCCTCTTTCCCTAATAACATTGTGTTTACTACTATGTTTGCAGTACTACATCTGATGCAGATTTCAATGAACCATTGCGAAGGAATGGGATGAAGCCCAACGGAAATATAATTAGATTTTATCACACAACCAGATCTGAATGAAATTACAAGATATGCCCAGTTCCATTAACAACGCGAGTTAAGGCAATATGCATGTTTATATATAATATCTATATATATATATATATATATCTATATAAATAGATATATATAAGAATATATAATAATTAATATAATAATTAGAATAATTAATAATATATAATTTAATAATAATTATATAATATTATAATATATAATATAATATAAATATATACTATATAAATAATAATATTGAATATAACTATATTATATATTATTAATATATATATATATATATATATATATATTATAATATATATATATACACACACAATATCCCCGCAAACCATTAAATACACCTCATGTGCATGTAGGCAATACTAAAAGGTCTTAGCAGCGTCCCTTCTGGTCCCATAATAGCCGTACCCAATTTTTAAGACATTTACGTTGCCTTCATTCCCGCTTCTTCTCTGTGGTCTAGCTGTCTAAAAGCTTAGTGCAACTTCAGATTTTTGAGCGTCAGTTTCATCAAATCAGACTTGCACACTGTTAGGGACATAATGCTGTTATCGTTTTATCCTAGATTTAAAACCTCTGAGTTTGAAATGCTGTCATGCCGTCGGCTTTGACATAAACATGCACTTACTTCGTTTTCTACCTGGCCACTCGCTTACACATAATCATATCAATTTAAAGCAAAAAATTATATAATTTTTTGACTGGCAGATTCGAGATAAA
>NC_087202.1:89594494-89604494 GCF_015104395.2 Macrobrachium nipponense | reverse complement strand
AGAAATCAACTTATCTTGTTAAATTACCCCAAGCACAAAGTTGAAAGAGCCGTACATAAAGCAAAAGGAAAGGAAAAGTACACAAAATGATAATTCCTCAAGTGGATAATTTACGAGAGATCACACAAACCTTAAGCCCCTCGAACCCGTTTATCTTCACTTATCTGAATACACTAGGGAAATCATTAATTAACGTTCAGAAGAAACCAGTTTCCAAAAACATTGGAGTTCATTAATTCCCTTGTAGGGACTGATAATTCATATTTCGGTGTCACTGGTAAATATCTCTCCGAAAGATTAACGCAAAATAACAAAAAAATTAGATGTGGACAACGTAGTTCAGCAATTTTCCATCATATAAATAACACGAACCATACCATGCTTTTGAGGCATATATGAGAATGATACCATGCACGTAGATGAGATGAGGAATGCCATAGAATTGAACAAAATCTGCATAATATACATACTTAATACACACACGCACGCGCACACACACACACAGACACACACACACACACACACACACACACACACACACACATATATATATATATATATATATATATATATATATATATTATATATATATATATATATATATATTGTCGCGTGCCAACCGAGATCTTCTTGAGTCTAAAGGTTGAAATTTCAATTGATTGACTAGATCAATGACTTGGCTGAATTTTGGGGCCTTAGCAACGGCATAACTGAATCAGTGACCAACAGAGAAGGGAGACAGAGAGAATAGTCGTTTGAGTAATGTGAAAATATACTAGATACCCAGAGACATTGGTTCAAAGAAAACACTCTGCATCCACTAATATTAAGTATGATTTTCGCTAAAATGCAAGGGATATTACAGGGGCTACTATTGAACCCCTTGGCACTGTAGGCTGAGGTAAATAAGGTTACAAACACTTGGCTAGTGCCACACCAGTTATGAGGGTGATAACTTGAATTATGAAGAATAATCGTAAAAGTTAACTCTTTGAGTAAAACAGGTTTCTTTCTGTGTGTCTGACACAGAACCGCTAAGAAACACTCAGCATAATAGCATCTATGATCGCTGATTTGGTACTCGTTTTGTAATTGCTTGTTTAAACACCATTGAATGACACAGGTAGACACAACTGCCGGTATAATACAGTTCTCTCGGCACATTACCCAATATATCAGAGGACTTTTGACATATGTTGTAGTGTGAGCCAGTGAGGATGATGGCCGATGAAGCTAGTATCGTCTTATTGCCAATTAAGGGAGCAAGTAGTGGTGCAATTGATTGGATTGCTGATCGCACCAAGCCGCTGGATGGGGGAGTAAGGTTGTGGTGGTGAGTGTCGGATTTATCTAGAGTATAAATCCGTGTAGGGAGGGGCTAGTAGGCTTCAAGTGTAAGCCAAGGCACTGGCTGGATGAGTCTCCACTCTAAAGGTGGACAACGGAGGTCCGAGGGATGGCTATTGGTGTAGGACTATCGTGGTATGAGCTTCCTTCCTCTGATATGGCTCCCTGCTGTGCTGATTTGTAACGGCGATCCTAGGCTATTGTATCCCTGTCTGCGGGTGCCATTTAGATGTTGCAAATCATGACCTTTTTTTTTTTTTTTTTTTTTTTTTATCCTGCTGTCTAAAGGTGGATCCTTCAAATCCCCAGGTAGTGCAGGAAGAGAGCAATATTTCAACGAAAACAAGTGTCACAATGAACGACAATGGATAGGAGGCGTTGTTGAGGAGAGAGATGTTGAGATTGGGCTGAGTTGCTAGGTGTGAAAGGGGTCGAGGGCTCGGCAGCTGGAGTGGTGGGTTTTACACAATGGCAGTAGAAGTTGTTGTTGTGACCGAATGCAGCTGGCATTTTTGCTGGTGGCTAGTTAGTCTGGGTGGCATGAAGTGCAAATGACCACTTGAGGTCGTTATAGGGGCTTATGTAGTATTGGATAAGGAATTAGACAAAAGGCTTAAGAGTCAATATCCCTAGGAAATTCGTTTGTAAGGGCTTCATGTATAGCTATTTTATTTGAGGGAAATTTTAAAGCTTCGAAGTAATGTTAGGTGGAACAAAACTACACTGAACTTATTTTGACACTAATGTTATTTATGGTGACATTAAGGGTCGAAATGCAATGTCTGGGGTTCTGTGGTTTATTTGACAGGGATACAATTGCACTTAACTATCTAAAGGGAAAATATAGCTTTGGGCAACACACCTGGATATTCTATACTAAAAAAACATGCCATATTTTCGCATTCTTATTCCACATGTCCTTTTGGTTTTTGTGAAATTGAAATGAGGTCGAAAATGCAAGCGTCATGAAGTGATGGATGCGAATATATATATATATATATATATATATCTATATATATATATATATATATATATATATATATATTTATATTATATATATATTATATATATATATATATATATATATATATATATATATATAATATATATATTATATATATATATATATATATATATATATATTATATATATATATATAATATATATATATATATTATACATATTACATATATATATATATATATATTATATAGATATATTATATATATATGTGTGTGTGTGTGTGTGTGTGTGTGTATGTGTGTGTGTGTATGTGTGCGTGCCACTTATACAAGCGCGAATTTTTATGTTAACAAGTATTAAGTCACAAATATTGTTTAATTCCCATTTCGCTATAGCCTGGGAATAACTCGCATCCGAATGATATTAAACTTAAGAGCTTCGTCTTCGGTAAGATTCGAACCGTTTCCAGCTCTGGAAACAGCGACTGACAGTGACTTTGGCCACTATCTGTGGTAATAACATTTCAAATCGATTTCTTAGTTAATTGGCAATTTTGAACTTGCCAATATTTGTTTAAGATAGATGTTTGAACAGAGGTTATAGAGAATAGGAAAAGACGGCCTAAAAAATACTTTATATTGATACGGATTTAATATTTGTTTTTTTTATCAAATACAGATTAATTTCACCCCGAAACACACACACACACACACACACACACACACACACACACACACACACCATGTACCCCTACTTGTGGTTTGAATATTACGTTTGGTAAAAGGGAAATTACATCGAGATTAGATGTTGACGAGTTTAGCAATTCCATGGCAGGGGGAATCAGCGGGAGATCCAAGATTAAAGTTAGGGTTCCGTAACGAGATGACACGGAGCGCCATTACCGATATAACGATGAAAAAAATAAAGAATCTGGTCATTTTTGTCATTTTAATGTTGTCTTGCAGTTGATGTACTGCTTATATTAATCTTAAAATATAAAACCCGATGAGTGGCCTTCTAGAAATTGTAGATGATAAAACGTGAAAAATATTATTTGCTCTCGTAGAGATCAAAAAAACTTTTTAAAAGTTCAGTGCCCAGTGACAAGATTAGTCTAATGTCCTTTTTCCAAGGCCCGAAGTCAATAATGTAAGAGAGAAAGAAATAGTTTAGGTTGAACCGTGAAGGAGAAGCGAAAGATAATTCTAGAGCCTATTGTAGACCATTCCCAGATGACTGATGTCCACAGTATTTACGTTTATATGGGTGTATAAATCTGTTTTATGGCTGGTGTCGGTTTGATAGTTGTTTACTTGTCGTTATCGTCCCTCTGTCTTTTCATCACATTAGTGGCTCGAATCTTGGTCAGGTTAGATGCACTTATCATATGAAATTTCCCTGTAATGAAGTTTTATGTCCAGGTTAGCGTGAATGGTATATAAAATTGTACATTATGCGACGTATATAGTTTGAGTAATGTTGTAATAAGAGAATTCTAATGGCCACAGTCATTAATATTTTGGTTCAAGCAAAAATACCTTTGAACCTACAAATTTACATACGCCTGAAAATATTAAATTAGAACAGAGTTTACAAGAATTAGGGTCGTAAAACATTTTGAAGAAATAAATTGGTTCATGAATTTTTGAAACAACAACAACAACAACAACAACAACAACAACAACAACAACAATAATAAGAATAATAATAATAATATTAATCATATCATGGCCTTGGCACCCTAGCAGCTTTTTCAGATTTTTTTTTTTCATAAAAAATAGACCTAGATCCATATCTAATTCCTCCAGAGTTAATCTTCCGGAAAACCACGAGTTATGTTGGGTAGCCAAAAAAATCTCTTCTTACTGATATACCTTATAAATGTCGAAGTGTGCTTACAAAAACTTCAGCCTATGCTCCAGTTTCATAATCTTGTCTTATACACCTCTGTGAAGATATGAAAGTTTTTAAATGCCAAGTGTAAATATACGGAAAGAAACAGATTATTTCACAAGAAACGACACCATTTACATGAAACAAAAAAAAATATATTTTTTAGTTTTATGTATAGGAAAACTATAAAGGAAAACGCTTGAGGTGGATATATGTCTTAACTATCCACAATTTTCTGTCCGCCCTCAGACCTTAAATACTACTAGGCTAGAGGGCTGCAAATTGGTATGTTGATCATCCACCCTCGAATCGTCAAACATACCAAATTGCAGCGCGCTAGCCTCAATAGTTATTTTATTTAAGGTGCATCTGGCACCACTATGTGCTAACATTGCAGGCAACCAATGAGTGTGACTGAAAGTTTCATGGACCGCGGCTGAGAGTTTCATACAGCATTGTATGCTGTACAGAAAACTCGATAGTGCTGAATAGAATTCGGCGCATTTTTCACTTGTTATATTTATTATGTAAGGATAGTGAAAACGTGTCATGTTTTTCTCTCATCACTTATAATTTCTTTAAAAAAAAAAAAAAAAATAAAAAAAAAATTGGCGGCTTTGTTTGTCCGTCCGTCCGTCCGTACTTTATTCTCGATTGCGCCGAAGACACTTCTGCGCATTTTTCAATGTTTGTTTTCGTTTTCAGTTATATCACTCCTCAGATTTTCTTTTTCAATTATATCACTCCTTAAAGGAAGTCTTTTAAAATAGATGGAACGTAAAACGATAAGGAGATAAAAAAATAATTGGAACTGTTACAGAATAGATTACATTTTGCGAAAGGTGAAATGTCTTTTGAGGTACTCTAACTAAACTGCTGCCATTTGAATACAAGACTTACGTACACACGCACACACAATATCTGGAACGTTTTTTATTCAATCAGTAATTCAGTAATAGATTAGTAGCTGACGTTATCTTTAGTTACCGTGCCTATTAGTCGCTTTGAAAACCCTGCAATAAGTATTCAATGAAGTTGTTTACAACTTGCAAGTGAAGCAGATATTTAGTTTATAAGGTATTTGTTAGGTTTCTTCATTAATTATTAAATAACGAGAGAGGATAGGAAAATGGGTACTACTGTAGTATGATATCTACCATCCATTCTCTTGTGTAATATATCTACAGTCCATTTTTTAATATAGTAGATCTAATGTAATATATCTACCATCCATTTTTTAATATAGTAGATCTACCGTCAATATACTAAAACATTTGCTGCTAAAAATGACTTTGTTACTTATACAGAAAGGATAAACTGTTTGTAGATACAATATATTAAAGACCATACACAATTTATTTAGAAAATTAAAATCCAAAAAATTGTAGGATAAACATTGTATTACAACTTATTAAGAAATACGAGAAGATTGTTTTCAATATCTGTAGAATGAAATGTATTAAACATTGTGAACAATTAAAAAAAATGCTATTCATTTTATTGTTTATAAACTGATCTTATATCGTGTAAAAAAAAAAAAAAAGCAACGAACATGAATCGTTTTTCTTGAGCATTTTCCAGCAATATGTCAATCTTAACATCAAGCCACGATCGCTCAGTGCCTTGTGGGTGAGCTTCTAACGTAGTGTCTACATAATTGTGTTGATTGACGGTTTTGCTCTGGTAACCGACATTCCCCAAGCAATGATAGGCCGGCCACTCGTCTGAATAGGTCACAGAGCCAAGCTTACACCCACGTTCTATGATAGGAATCAAAGTTTCCTTATCACTTCGTTGGGCATGAAAATATCGATAATCTAGACCATTTTTTAAACCAAAAACGCAGGCCCCATAATGTGTCACAGTGGTTCTTTTTATTTATAGCTTCAGCATCAGAATCTTGTTAGTTCGGGAGATGATTGCCAGTCAATATCCGGCCGCAGTTATATTTACGACGCCCAGCAAAAAGAGACTCGTCGTCATCTGTGGAGGATTCTCCTGTGTTCCAATCATTTGACCACTCTTTCACTGTGTGATAATGCTATTACGCTACAAACTTGATGACACATTAAACAAGTCAGTGATGGCATTGGTCGACTTTCCAGTGAAGGTTACTGTGTAGTACTCCTTGGAATTTCATGAACAAAATAATACACTTAATTCTAAAAATTCACACACACTCAATCTTGTATTGATCTTTCCATTCACATCGGTAGAGAGAAAAAAAGGCTCTTCCTTCACGAAGCGATCCAAATGCTTGACACCCTTTATTTGGATGTCTCAATATTGGCCGGAATTCTCCCGCTCTGTTCCTCTTGTTTTTCTCTTGCGCATCCTCTACTTGGTCAATAAGGTTGTGTTGTCTTGACAAGGAGATCGCTTCATCTCCACTTGAGATTATTTCGTGATACTCTTTGGCCGGCATGATAGACCAGATTCCGTCTGAGCTTAGTTTGTTGAACAAAATCATTTTAGAATGATTTTGTCTGAAATTGGCTTTGTTTATAGTGTGAAGCAGTCATTGCCAATGCCGTACGTCTTAAGTGGTTCTGTTTCGGAAATATATATTAAATAAATACCTCACATTTGACAAAATAGTTTTGATATACAGTTTGCCATAGGTCTTAATTATACCTCACTTTTGACAATATAGTTTTGTATATAGCTTGAGAAAGTAATTGCCATGGGCCTTAATTGGGATGTTTGGTAGATAGCATCATAATTTTTGGTCGGTAGCAAGTAGCTCGGTAGATATCATACTTTAGTAGCACCGAAAAATGGATTGCAATGAAGAATAAGAAGAAGAAGAAGAAATATATATATATATATATATATATATATATATATATATATATATATATGTACGTATGTATGTATGTATATACATACATACAGACGTACATACATCCATACAGATTTTGCATCTTGAACTTTACTTTTTTTATTCCATTTTTCTCTGCCATACGTTTTGGTTATTCTACTCGAATCGCTCTTTCTTTTCCAGTAGGATACTCGTGAAAATACTACAATTTTTCTAAATGTCCGTCTGGCAACACAATCTGCTTTCAACAACAGGGCTTCTAATCCCTGGTAGTTTTCTCTGTGCATGTCTCGGCTATTGTTTTAAATAGCTTTTGTTGTCACACAGTACAAGAGCAAAGAAATTGCCTCCGTTTTATATAGTTTTTTTCAGATGCGGATAACGCACGCGCGCGTGCGCGCGCACACACACACACACACACACACATATATAGATATATATATATATATATATATATTTCATTTGTGTATCACTTTATTGTATATAGTAGTATATATACACATTAAATTTCGTCTTATACAGGGTGGGCCAAAAGTAGCCTCACAATTACTTCATAAACTGTTTCTCATTCAAAGTACTCTTCAATAGAAAATTAATACTGTGCCATTATTACATGCTACTTACTTTTATCCTTTTCATGTCGCTCATTCTTAAATATGCCACTTATTCATGTCTTGAAAAATTTTATGTGTTTAATAAATTATTTTTTATTCTGTTTTAACTGTGAGGCTACTTTTGGCCCACCCTGTATATCCTTTTTTCAGATGTTAGTAACGTGCACGTGCCACACACACAATACATATCACACTATATATATATATATATATATATATATATATATATATATATATATATATATATATATATATATATTCATTTGTGTATCATTTAGTTATCTAATTATCATTTGTTATTTTCAGTTTTTTTTTATTCGTCTCTGTGTTTGTGTGAGTTGTAAGATATCTCACCCATGAAACATGATTTTATGCTCTGTTCTCATGACAATCTCATCGTTTTTAATTGTTGCAACTGTACATAAATCCGGAGTTTTCCCTATACATTCTATAATATTTCTTATTATTATTTTAAAGTAATAGTCCAAATTTAGAATGGACTTTAATCCAGTTCCTAATGGCGTAACAGAACTCGAAAAAACGGAAAAGGCTTAAAACCCAAAGGCATTATATTCTTTAGAAATACGTTTTTTTCAGCAATATACAATAGGAAAACACAATATCCCCTTCAATACTGAAACGGACCCAATACGTTTCTTCCCAATGTTGCCGATCTAGATTCTCTTGCTGGTGAGATCAGGTCGGTAAAAAACTATTTTGCCTTAATATGGGATTGCTTCACAGAAAAAAAAAACAATAGTCCCTGCCAAATAAATATTGTAACCGATGAATCTAAGATTAACTCCTTGTGCAGAGAACCTCCACAATGTCAGTTTATTTGCAAGCACAGATAGCTCATCAACACCTAGTTAAACCCTCCCACGTGGACACTGTCTTGCACACACTGTTTATTTTCCAGCTCTTTCTCTTTCAGTCCCTCATTCTACGCTCTTTTTCCCTCTCCAAAGGGGTATTTCAAAATGTGGTACCCATTTGGGTTTTCATCGAGACCTTTTGGATGTGTGTAAGTACCCTGCCCTGCTTACAGATGTTCCAGGGGCTCATCGGCAAACGCTTTCTGCTATTTTGTAATGGTTACCAATCCAAGTACCGATCAAATCCAGCTTGTTTTACTTTGCTACTCGGACACCAGTGGGCTGGAACGGGTTACTAGAGCTGATCCTTGTGCTGGTAAGCTGTCTTAAAACGGAAGAATTCAGTTGTTATTGAACAAAAGCTTTGTTATTCGAACTGAAAGCCTAAATTTTGAGTGCAGTCATCTTCCCCATAAATTAACGACAGGATAATTCACAAATGTCGCTTGCACAGTATTTCGAGAAAGTGAGAAAAGTCCTTATCAGGTCCGTCAAAAGAGTGTAATAATACTGTGATGACCGTCTTTCTTTCTTTCTCTCCCTTTCTCTGCCATGACTGCATATTATCCTTGGTTATGGTGTTAAGTATCAGATCGAGTCAGGTTATCCCACAATTTTTCAAGTTTTCGGGAAAGATTTTCATAGCTCTCAAAATACAAGGCTAAAAATTGCTCGGGAAGGAGCGCTCAGCTGTGCAGAGCTGCCATAATTTCATTTGAAAAACACATGTGAAGTCGTAAATGAGAAAGGAATACCTTAGAGTTTCTCCACGAGAAAAAAAAAAAACCCTTTTTAAGGAAACCCAAGTTCCCCATTTTTTCTGATGGCCTTCAGGCTTCGTTGTGACCTCCTGCCACTCATACATTTGTTTTTATCTATTCATCATTCTTTTTCTTTATTTTTGTTATCTATATTTCTTATTCATTTATTTTTATTGACGAGAGTTACCCACTCAACCTGCAATGGGAGGGCTGCAGGCATTGATTACTGAATTGATTTCTGAATTAGGGGCAGAAGCCCCAAGCCAGGTTGTTCTAGCTTTACTTGAATATCTTTACCCAAGACGTTAACATGACATGCATATTCTACACGAAGCTTGTATAAGTAGTAGTTATCTTTGGCTTAAAATGATCAGAGAAGATTTTAAACCATCGTCCAGAAGTGTTTTGATTTGCAATATTCCACCAGAAGTTTTGCTTCGGAGGTGAGGTGCTACTATATTGCCGAGGTCTTGCAGTGTAGGCTCATTGCTTGTTTTAATTAATATCTTCGTCTTATTATATTAAGGACGCTGATATTGGCAGTATCCAAACTGGCTTTATACATTGTTCTTGCTCTTGAGACATCATGTTATTACATGTCTACTTGTGTGACAACAATACTTGAGTTTCAGTGCATATTTCCTTAAGTGGCATCGTACGACGGTAGCTATTTTCCGACTGGGAACCTTTGATGTATCCGTCGAATGACGCCATAACCTTTTGTGC
>NC_087202.1:89561994-89589494 GCF_015104395.2 Macrobrachium nipponense | reverse complement strand
GGAACAAATTCGTAAGGCTCTTAAGAACAGTTACTAGCTACACCTATTTTGATAGAAATGTCATGATAGCTAAAGTAGAGAATGTATGAAAGTGAGAACGTTGGTTTTCTGTATATGGTAAATTTGTATTCTGTCGTATCTCTGATTATTAAAACATCAAGAAAAGGAATTTTGTTGTCTGTTTCCCATTCAACTTTAAATTTGATGCTGGGCACTAATGTGTTTAATTTCGAGAGGAATTCATTGAAAAATTGCCCCACCTATTATCCCAAAATGTTAGGATATCATCCACGTATCTCATCCACAGCATGTTTTTGGGTTTTATTGCATTTATTACTGTAGTTTCAAAGTATTCCATGTACAGATTGGCTAGAACAGGACTTAAAGGACTACCCATACCCTACGACCCGAATTTTTGCTTGTAGAATGATTCCCCGAATGAAAATACGTTATTAGATGCACATAATTCAACTAGCTTTATTATTTTGTCAAGCGCCAATGGGAAATGATCTGAATAGGGGGATAATTTTACCCTTAAACAAAAACTGAAGAAACGTCCTGTACTGGTACTTTAGTGAACAAGGAAATCTACATCAAGGCTTAAAAGTTTTATGTTGTGAAGTGGTATAGTGCTTCTCTGAATTTGTGACAAAATCTTCCGAATGTTTAATGTGACTGGGAGAAAAAGTGCCTAAAAAAGGGGAAAGGAGGCCAGCTAACCATTTAGAAATTTTGTAATTGAAAGCACCGGCACATGAAACGATGGGTCTGAATGGAAGATTGTCTTTGTGAGTTTTGGGAAGGCCATAAAAATAGGGTAATTTAGGATTAATTACTTTAAATTTCTCTAATAGTTCAATACTCTTTTTGTCTTTGCCAATTAATCTTACTTTCCGAAAAAATTCTGTGGGAACGTTTTGGAGGGGATTTTTCGTCAGTTTTTCGTATGTGTTTTTGTGTCGCTAAGGAGCTGGTTGAGTTTTGTCAAGGTAGAAGTCTTTGGTCCATTATTACGATTTTGCCGTCTTTGTCGGATCTACTTATTATACATCTAACTTTTTTAGCGAGTGGATGGCTATCATGAATCTGCGGGGAACAGGATATTTCTTATGTAAGTCAGTTAAAGCATTTAGTAACACTCCTTTTAAAACATATCTCTTCACGGTTGTAGTTTTTGTCAGATATGAATTTATCAAAAGCCACTATGAAGTCTAGGTTGTTTTTGCGGTCTTGGCATAAGGGCAAAGGATAAGCTAAATTTAAAACTAAATGTGATTTACAGTAAGGGGGGTGTTGGATAAGTTTAAAACTTTGCTTGTTGCTCAAGATTATTCCATGCACTATTGTCTATTAGGTTATTTAACTTGCGTAGAAGTCTGTTGGAATGAGTCACGCTATTATAGGCAGCAATGTCGGAACAGAATGAAATCAGATACCTGTATATGTGGTCCGTAGTGAGGAGGCGAAGATTAGACTGGGTTCCATATATCACTCTGCGTAGTACGAAGATGTCGTTTTTTCGTATCGGTGATTCTTTCCTCCAGGAAAATCTTGTGTGAGAGAGGGAAGGGGTCCGATTGCAGAGTCCATCTCCCGAATCCGTACATTTTTGGTAGTACTTGTTTCTTTGAGGCATTCTTCTAAAAAGTGTTTTTGGTTTTTCAGCCGGTGTAGTCTGATCAGTTCTTTTTCAAACTTGCGAAAAATTGGCTTGACTTCTGGAAGTGAGTGAAGAATCCTGGAAAGGCGGTTGAATTCCATAATGGGCTGAAAATGACTGGTAAAAATGTTCTGTAACAACAGAGTTCCATCTAATAAAAGGAGCCCATAAAAACACCAAAATAGAGAAAAAGTACTATATTTCAGAGACTGCTGTCTCCCTCTTCAGGTATATGAATGAGAAAAGTTCACAGAAAAGGTGGTATTTATACCAAGAGGTCCATCCACAAACAAGCCATTTTAAGTCACCCCCGCTGATAATCTTCCTCTAATCTTCTTAAGGGTTGGTTGAATGAAGACGTTGTCGATCGTGTCCGAAATCCATCCTCCTTTTGAGATGTTCATTACCTGCCTCTCTTTTATTAAGGCCGATTCCATCATTTGACTCTTGTACCGGCAGTTGCTGCTATAAATTACACGTGACAAATTCCAGTTTATTCTATGGTTATGTTCATTTATATGGTTGAAAATAGCCGAGTTCTGTTGTCCATACCTAACTGACCGTTTGTGTTGTATTAATCTCTGGGGAAGGGATTTACCTGTAAATCCGATGTAAGATTGGTCACAGTCCTGGCATGGGATTTCGTATACCCCAGAGTCCTTTGGAGATGTCTTTTGTTGGACGTTAATCAGGGATTTGGCTAAGGTGTTTGGGTAAGTAAATACAAAAGGGTTCGATTTTTCCGAGGACTGTGACCAATCTTACATCGGATTTACAGGTAAATCCTTCCCCAGAGATTAATACAACACAAACGGTCAGTTAGGTATGGACAACAGAACTCGGCTATTTTCAACCATATAAATGAACATAACCATAGAATAAACTGGAATTTGTCACGTGTAATTTATAGCAGCAACTGCCGGTACAAGAGTCAAATGATGGAATCGGCCTTAATAAAAGAGAGGCAGGTAATGAACATCTCAAAAGGAGGATGGATTTCGGACACGATCGACAACGTCTTCATTCAACCAACCCTTAAGAAGATTAGAGGAAGATTATCAGCGGGGGTGACTTAAAATGGCTTGTTTGTGGATGGACCTCTTGGTATAAATACCACCTTTTCTGTGAACTTTTCTCATTCATCTACCTGAAGAGGGAGACAGCAGTCTCTGAAATATAGTACTTTTTCTCTATTTTGGTGTTTTTATGGGCTCCTTTTATTAGATATATATATATATATATATATATATATACATATATATATATATAATATATATATATTATATATGTGTGTGTGTGTGTGTGTTACAGTAAGTCTGTCAAATCAGGGATTTCTTACAGTTTTCAGGGAATTCGTGAAAGTACCAACTCGCTTAAGAACATTTGATCCCGGGGGACCAGTACTACTACAGTGTTTCGCCATGTTTAGTACTAGCCCTTTGGGGATCAAATGTGCTTCGCCGTGTTTATTGCTAGCCTCTCGGGGATCAAATGGCCCCAAGTTCATTTGATCCCAAAGGGGCTAGCGCCAAACACGACAAAACAGTGTAGTATATGAAATCACTGCTTCACAGTGTTAAGAACTAGTCCCTCGGGGATTATATGTTTTTAAAGTGATGTCACAAAATCCCTGGTTTCACGGTCTTACTGTAACGCACACATTATATAATATATATATATATATATATATATATATATATATATATATATATTATATATATATATATATATATATATATATATATATATATATATATATATATATATATATATATATATATATATATAATATACGAATAACTTGATCACGAATTATATCAAACTTGATGCTATGTATAAATAAAGGTTTTTTGCTGGCAGTATGGTTAAATGATCTTCGATTGATAATGACAATCGTGTTTTGGATGAAATGCTTTCTCTATCATCATGCCTGGCAAAATTGATTTTACTGAAAAATTTTGGACTTTAGCGTAATTTTCATTTTGCTGTTCATGAGTTTTATATACAGCCGTAATAAAGATTGTCATTATGTTTTAGAATTATTTAGGTAACATGGGCTCACAAGCTCCCATGACCACCTGTGTGGACAGTGCATAAATCTAGTAACCCCATCCCTCAAAATATTCCTTGCTTAGGGTGAATTCAAACGTTATCAACATACTTCAGATTCAAACATACATATCACATGCATGTTAAAAACAAGTTAACGATCGTAAGGGGCGAACGAATAAATGGTAAATGTAGCAATGGTTATGATTACTGATAAGTCGATGATTTATACTCAACATTTTTATGATGTGTATGCGATAAGTTGCCGACATCTGTTTATGACGGAGTTGACTGTTGGGTGGGGGCTCGACCTTCGAAACTTTCAACAAACCTTAGAAGTCATGTGTGAATATCGAGGTGTCGCAACGCATTTCAGTAAGTCATTGGTGTAAAAAAGTATAAGTTGAATAAAGATGTAAATAACCCACCGCAGAAAGTCAGTTAGATTAGAAGAAGAGATTAGCGATAGAAGCCATTTCGTTAATTGAGTCTGAATGATGTCTAATTAGTGTCACTTCAGACTCTACATCTTTTCTGCTTTTCTTGGTACTAGAAAGGCTACGTTCGCTTTAAAGCTTGTGAGGTTTGTTTGTCTGTGTTTCAGAAGCAGAAAGAGAAATAGATATAGAGAAGAGAAGCTTATAATATATATAAATTAATATATATATATATATATATATGTACTATATATATATATATATATATATATATATATATATATATATATATATATATATATATATATATATATGTGTGTGTGTATGTGCAAGAATCCTAAATATGTTCATTACGTGTGAATTCACCCTTAGCAATAACTTGAGGGATGGGGCTGCTAGCCTTAAGCACTGTCCACTCAGGTGGTCATGTAAGCTTGTGAGCCAATGTTTTCTGAATCTGATAATACTTACTTTCGATAATGAAGAGAGCCATAAATTTATCCAACTTGAAGTAAAATAGCACAATTAATTTAGTAATAAACTGTATAGTTATCCATGTCTCAATAACAATTTGATTATGTGGTACATATACATATATATATATATATATATATATATATATATATATATATATATATATATATATATATACATATACATATACATATACATACATACATAGATACATATATATATCCAGTTCACCATACCTTGGGAATAACTGATACCCCATGGGAATAACAGTTGATACCTGGTTCGTCACCTGCAGTCTTAGGTTCGAATCTTGGCTTGGCCATGTGCACTTATTGTTTATAATTCCCTTTGGTTAAAAGGTATTGGTGGCTTAATATCTGTGATTATGAAAATGTCATTCGTGAATTAGTGACAAACTTTTTGTGCTTAACAAAAACGTGTTATTATAAAAGTCAACATAAAAGAGTGTAATAGTGATATTATTAATATAGATTATCTCCCCTTTACATTAAGCTCAGTGTTCGCGGCGAAGAGATTTAAGAATTAACTTGTTTTTTGAAATCCCCTGAATAATTAAACGAGGTCACTGAGTGGGTAGGAATTGCGTGCGCCGTGTTCACTTTTCAGTCTTTGGAGTTTGTTTCGTGCCCATTCTTTTTGTCTCAGTTTTACAATTATCATCATTATGACAATTTACAATCCTTTTCCAAGTATATTATTCTCTTGTGTAATAAACGGTGTAGGAAGTTTATCACGTACTGTTGCGTGACATTGAATATGTAAGGAAGAAACTGAAGTAGTCACAGAAGTCCTAAAAAGTTCTTATAGTAAGTATCTGTTTTATTGTTATACCATTAAACTTACTTAGTTTCATTTGTTGACCCGTTTAAATAGAGCAAATAATACACTGTAATATGTTGTATACTCTATTACAGTATTTTGTTTTGTTTGCAATATTATTGGCTTCTCAACAACGGGATTCCGTTCACGATAATCCCTATAGTCCCTCTGTAATCTTTTTCTTTATTCACAGAAAACTAAAAATATCGCTCAGCTCATAGAAAAAGAAAGAAAGAAAAAAAGAAGAGCGAGGGGCCCTGTAAAGTCGGCAGAGTAATGAAATTTCCCATTTATGTCTGGTTTCATTTCGTCTGCTGACGTGCTTTTAACAATGGCGGATAAATTTATTTCGTTTTGTGGGGAATTTATATAACAACGTTACCAGCTTTTCGAAAAAAAAAAGATGCACCGTGTACATTTTTCGGTTTGGATTTGAAATATAGAAAGGGTGGCTCTGCAGATGAATATATTTCTGCACTCTTTCCGACCCTCGAAAATGATTTGAGGTATTGGATTTTCAACTGAATTATAATATCCCTCCCTCCATATATATATACATTAACAATTTGTAGTAGGAAAAATAAGTATGCATAATATATATGCTTAATGTATGAATATATATATATATATATATATATATATATATATATATATATATATATATATATATGTATGTATGTATATGTGTGTGTAACATATATATATATATATAATATATATATATATATATATATATATATATTCATACATTAAGCATATATATTATGCATACTTATTTTTCCTACTACAAATTTCAGATCACTCTTAAAATCATCCATGGCTATTACAACTAGGGCTACTACTACTGCTGCTGCTGCTGCCAGTAATAATATTTATTATACCGAGACAGTGGTCATTACGTAGTTTATAATTTGAGTGTCAAGTCAATTACCAGACAGGTCCTTTCAAATATATCCAAAACTTATACGACGATGACGATAGCCACGATGATTGTCATTCAGACCACTGCAGTGGTCACTAACGAAAATAGATAACAGAGATATGATAATATTGCCCCCTGGTGACTTTTAATGTATTCATTCATCTGCCAGATAACCCGTGGTAGTAATAGTAGCCGCTAGTTTATGCAAATACATTCAGAAGTGTTGGCTGCCTTGGTATGATTAAAAGGAAAAGCAACATTGAAGTGACTTCGACCCAGTTGCCGAATTACGTTCCGTTTCACTCATCTGGTCTCAACTTATACTAACCTTTTTGGGTGTTTTTGTGAAATTAAGTTTGTTTGAGGACACTGAAATGCTTCGTTTTCTTGACGAGAGAGACGTGCTGTAATGCTTGGGTCTCCATATAAGAAGAAAGTCTCGGCAATAAGAGTGTCTGCTAGTTTTTTTTTTATATATATATGACAGGAAAATGTCTGTAGTAATTAATTCTTTGTGAGAGGAAAGAGTCAGTAATCATAGGTTTTCTTATAAAAGCGGAAAGTGTCAATTGTATGTTTTTCAGTTCAATGAAAAGACTTTATAATATTTGTTATTTGGTACATTAGGGAAGCATCAGCGATGTTTGGAGTTTCATACTAGAGGAGTGTCAGTAACACTTGTGTCTTTATATGAAGGTTTCAATTGTGCTGGGTTATTTACATGAGAGGAAAATGCAGCAATGCTTGATTCATTTTGCAAAGGGAAATTGTCGGTAATGGATAATTCTTGAGACTATAGGAAGCAGCAGCTGTGCTTGGTTTCATAGAAGTGGAAAATGTCAGTCATACTTGGTTCTGTAAGTAAGGGGAAGTGCCAGTAATGCTGGTTTTTCTATATACGATAGGAGAATGAACCGAATATTTTTTTATTTAAGTGCAAAATGGTCGTAACGGCTTGTCCGTTTAACTTAGTCAGTGTCAGTAATGCTCGCTTGTTTATGCCAAGGGGAAGTGTTTGTAATCCTTGCTTCTTTTTACAAGGAAAAACTCTTAGTAATTCATTGTTCTTTATAGAAAAAGAAAGTGTCAGTATCGCTTGGTTATTTATACTGCAGGAAAGTGTCGGCATTACAGTGATTGCACAGTTTTATTAATTCGTTATTCATTCATAAATAAGAAAGGTGTCAGGACTATTTAGTTCTTTATATGAGAGATGTCTTTAGTGCTTGCTGCTTTTATTAGAGAAAATCGACGGAATTGTTTTTGCTTTTAGACGAAAAGCAGTTGTCAAATATACATTTTTCTTTATATCTGAGGAAAGTTTCCGTAAGGAAAGAGCCAGTCACGGTTCGTTTTTCTGTTTGAACAGATGGTGCCACCCAAGATGGAATAACATAAGGTGAGATCGTCGGTCGCTCGCTTCCCGCACTGTGACGTCACAGGTGCGCGTCGACTGGGCAGTGCACTTAATGATTACGTATGTTTTGACAGTAATTTGTTGCTATGCTGGTGTTCACAATTTCCATACAGGAAAATACTCTCTCTCTCTCTCTCTCTCTCTCTCTCTCTCTCTCTCTCTCTCTCTCTCTCTCTCTATCACTTAAAACACAGTTATATCAAGATATTTAAGACCTTACCATACAGAATATAATCTTGTTGGAATACAAATAACGAAAGTAACGAGGGTGAATGAATATGAAAAAAAAAAAGAAAAAAAAAAACTTTCCAGACTTTTATTGAACTAGCGTATTGTTCTTTTATTTACCAAAAGTACTGAAGAATTTTTTTCATTTTCTTTACACCTTTTTTAAGAAATTCTGACTTCCTTTCAGCATTTAATATCTTCATCCTAAAATGTATTTTGCACCTAATAAAGAACTTCATTACTTCCTCTGGAGCATCAATGTTAATTCCCTGAAAATATTAACTATAATTTCGTTATCCCATCAACGCCTGGTTTCAACTGTTCCCCATGAAAAGATTTAGAGTTATTCCATTTCCTTTCAATTACTGACAAATTGAGGACTGGGCCTAAACAACACTTTCCTCCTCATTTTGGAGATCCAGTCGTTGTTTAGGCCTTCAGTTTCTGGGAATCCTAAGGAAGGATATTTATTTCTGTACTTATGAGCTATATAACCTCCCAGATAATTTAAGGCTTCAATTTCTATACCATATTCAGACTACTCCAAGATCTACAAAATCCTCTTCCTCCAGCTCATTAGGTAGACCTTCCTGAGGAATTCTCATCAAGAGATGAGCAGAGATACATAATTCAGAGTCTAAGTCAACATGACTGGAGTCACTTTCTTCAGAGGTTTTGGAAACCCAAGACTTACCTGGTTCCATAACACTAGTATTGCTCATACATGGCATGTTATCGTCATTGGGAGTGACATTATGACCGTGATTGCTTAAAATGTTGTTCTTACCTAACAAGAAATTCCTCAGTCTACACTTGAACTCAGTCTATACTCTGACCCCACGATATCCTTTAGTGGGGTTCTTAAGAAATAAAAGGTCTAGGCCTAATTATTGCCTGCACAGGAAGACGTACTCAGAAGTACGTCATTACGCATAGGTCTAATCACCTGTTCGATCAACTTTACATTCATAAAATGAAAGTATCAAAGAAAAAAAATTGGATAGCCTTAATCAGATAATTTCTTCATTCATTGCATAGGCTAGGCCTAATCTAATTTAGTACTTCATTTCAAGAATTTAGTCCAGGCTACTTATCAACCAAAGATATATCACTAAAAATCTAAAGAGAGAACTGCGGTTTTCTTTAATCTGTGATAACTTCTCTGGTAAAGTTGTGGTAGCAGTTCATATTGAAGATTTCTTTCGTAATCTTCTGTCCGGAAATGGACAGAACAAATCCTGGCATCCTTAAAATTAATATTATCACTTCTTTTACATGCATTAATCCATACTTTGAACTTCTCGGGGTCTTTAGGGAACCTGTGAAAACAAATCCCATACTGTCTGGAACTATAAGTGCACCCAAATATGGAATACACACCCATAATCGTGAACTGCAACAATGCAACTGACGGAGTGACAAGTGCATCGCCCAGTCGATGTGGTCCAGTGACGTCACTGAGAGAGGGAAATTAGCGATCGGATCCCTCGGTGAACACACCTTATGTTATTCCATCTTGGTGCCACCAGTGTAACATCGTTTGGTTCATTAGATCAGAAGAAAATGACTGTAGTGCTGCGATTATTATGTGAAAGGAAAATAAGAGCTGTGATTTGCTTTTGAATAAGAAAGGTTTGCTAACGAATGATCCTTTATACGGAAGGTAATTATCAATGAAGATTTGATTTGATAGGAGAAGGAAGTTTTCATAAGTAATGGACCTTTATATGAAAGGAAAATGTAAATACATCTCCTGTGTCGTTCTCTCACGAGCAGAGTCAAAGTAACTTCAGTGTTTGCCAGGAAGTCTTGAGCCGGCATCAGAATGATGTGTGGCCCGTTGGAGGCTTTTTGTTGGATCTTGAGGTATTCCCTGAGAAAGCTGCCATTCCCGAGTTTAATACCGGTGAAAGATTTCCTCGTAAACATGAGTTATTTTTTCCTCGTAATCATGAGTTATTTTGCAACTTAGTAGTATTATACTCTTCATATCAAAAGAATTCTCACCAACAAGCGTCTCTGTCTATATATGAATGAATGGTAAGGGTAAGAAAAAGAGTAATATAATGATAATAAATGAATAATTTCAGCATTCTCTTAATGATAATAAATAATGTTGTCGTCTGCCTAAAATTAGATATATGCAGGCAATTTTCGAGAGCCTCTTCAGCTTTATTTAATACAAACTGTTAACAAATCATTGCGAATTTTATTTCTAATTTAAGTGCTAACTCTATATGAAGTTAGAATAGAAATAATAATGATAAGTCATTTCTAAGGCTGCATATTAATGGGGACAACTCTGAACCAAGGTCGTGGAGGTAACAGACTAAAAAACGGAAGCAATAAAGAAGTGGAAGAATATTTTGGGTAGTGTGGTGTCATCCAACGTCAGCTTTAAGGAGGAAGCGTCTTATTCTGTGGGAATTCTAATTATGCTTCAGATGCCAGAAGTGAAAGAATGGTCCACATTGCTTGGCCGAAGTGATTTTCAAAATCTTACTATAATGGGCGGTATGTCTGTCCGTCCGTCTGTCATTCAATCACGGCCAAACGGATGGTTCGATTGGCATGAAACTTGGCAGGGTTATAGTGGGGACCCATAAGATGGTTTATATTAGGGGTTTCATCCTACCTCCCTCCCCGCTCCGAAGGGGGTGGGGGTGAGAAGGGATTCCCTGAAACGGAGCTGGTTCTGCCTGTGAAACTGGACTGGTTATGTCCGTAGGCTTAGTTACTTTACGAATTTATCATACATAATTTCTGTATACATGTGACTTATCATTTTGAAAAAGACTGGCTAAGAAAAGTCTCTAATTCTATCAACTACAACCCTATCTGTTGATAAGATTATTCAAAATACACCTTTCCAGGTGTCTGGGATTGCTAGTGTTCATAATGAGGCTGTCTGCAACTAGACGAACCTGAGAAGAGACATTTATCATTGTCTGTCCTCTACTTCCTCAGTTTTGTCCATATTATTGGTCAGCTTGTATTGTGGATAGTGTCGTGAATTGCGATTCAGATGCCGTGGGTTTGCGTCTCCCCAAGGGCGATGAACAATCACTGGCTCTGTATCAAGGTCAGTTGCTGCTGCAGTTTTAGGTCTGTGGTGGAAGTTGAAACCAACTTCTTTGGTAGCTTGAATTTTAAGTCAATGGCCGCTGTGTGCTCGTTCCATGTGAATAGATTTCATCTCCTGAAATATAATAATTAATAAGAAGCCTTATTGTTTAACTGCTCTACAGTTCTGGTTTTAAAGCTACGGAATAGCCGCTATAGCTTATCTTATGTGGTTATTTCTACCTTTATCTGTCTAGTTAATTATCACTTTTTAATATTTTCCATTTTCTTCCCCATTTTACTCGTATCAGTATTTTATGATGATCTAGGGTTCCAGTTTGTTGAAATTATTTAGATTTTATGTGAATAATCATAATCTATGTATCTTTTACGAAAAAAATATAAACTTTCATGATATAAGTAAATGAAATAGCATAAACATTCCAATATTTTTATAGACATTCTTCTTATACGACTTTTACTCATAGAAAAGGACGCGATTAGTTTGAACATATATGCAATTCTCACAGGTTCACGGAAATCCTAAGAAAAGGCATTTAAAAAGGTTCGGACAAAGACTTATAGAGAAATCTGTAACGGGTAGCTGACACATCCACGACAGAGCTGTCACTGTAACCAAAGAAACTTGACGAAATTGGGTTTGTTCGATCCTGATGGCTTACTGTATGAATATCACTATCTTTATCAGCAATTTAAGCGACAGTGGTCTGGTCAGTCTTTTGGCAGGTGACCACCAGCAAGTAAATAAATAAATCATCAAATGAATAAGGCGATGTTGGCACTTTACCTCGCGTGACCAGATGTTTTGGGCACGACGGCAGTAGCAAACGCGACCTAAAAGTCCTTGTATAGAAATTTGTGACTTCAATTTTTTAAATTAATTAATTAACTTATTTATTTTTTACAGTGGATCACATTAAGTCCTGCAAGTTAAATGAGTCACGATCACTGAGAAGAATGGGAAAGCTGAAGTGTCTTGTTTCTTTTTTTATTTATTCGTTTATGCTGAGCGAGGAAAAGAAATGTAGCTTTGATTCATCGGGGAATACTGCTCTGTCGAAGCCATGAAAAATTGCAGCGCTTTATCATTCATGACATGCCAGCCATAGTTTGATAAATATCCCTGATAATGTTGACATATTCAGCCAGTTTGTCTTTTACTATGAAAGCAAACAGCTTGTTTGCTATTTGTTGGTAATAATAATTTTTGGTGTTCGCAATATTGATGTTAATATTTAAGAGAATAAATTAGCATCATTATTTCAAGAAATCTAAGCAGAATCGCATGCCAGCACTAATAAAACTACAAATAGAACTATTGGGCGATTGTGTCCTGTAGTAGTTGTTACAACCTTTTTTAAGCTTATTAACACTAGTAAGAAAAACACGGCCAGTCAAAAGTAAAATTGTATATTGTGATGGCTGGTTTGACCACCACACAAAACCCCAAACTTTATCAAATAGTATTCACCAAAATACCATACTAAGTCCACAAAAGGTGGAATAGTATCCAACTTCAATAAGAATGCAAAGTCAATTCAAGGGGACAAAGAAAATACCATAAAAAAATACTTAATTTTAATACAAAAGTTTCAGACAGAAATAACACCTGAACCTCAACAATTCAGTAATTAATGAGAAACACTCACTCTTAAACTTCCTGCAAAAGAAAACAATTACACGATTAAAGACAGGTCATCAACACACATACTAAAAGGGGAGAGGGTCCAGAAAGTAGGAGGCAAGCGAGAAGTAAGAATGCCCTAACAAATACAAACTAATATCCCTAACAACTTCATAGGTCTCCTCTTGGAAGACGATAACACACTCCACGTCTGGAGATTTAATCTAGGTGGCAGGGAAAATTGATCCCAAACTATGGTGTTGGAATAGGTTTTCAGTGTCTCCAATAATGACGTCAGCAGAGGATCAAAGCCGTGATCTAAATAAATACCGGTATAACTCTTATTACCTTGGGACAGAGAGGCCCCCTTGGCTTTTACTGAACCAAGGGGCAGTGCACAAATTGAAGAATGAAATATCCTTGCTGCAGAGAAAGGATATCCAATATGCTATACAGTTCAAGACATAGCTCTGCAAGTAGGGCGAGTATTCAATATAGTTTCAACAGCAATAGTCGTGCCCTTCACGGTTGGAGGCTCGGAAACACACTGAGGCAAACTCCTACAAGAGTCAACCTCCATCCCTCTGATAACGAAGGAGCGCCGCCACGTAACCAACACAACTTGAAAATATAAAACAGTCGTTAGACAATAACAAACACCAAAATAATCACCGGTGAGGAGACAAAAAGCTAATAAAGAAAGAATACAACACTTCAATACCTAACATTAAAAATCTAAAAACTTAAATAATCTAGAAATTAATGACAAAGTTACAATATCATAGAAGAATTAAATTAAATATATGGTAGACCTGCCTGAAAAATTCTTTAAAACATCAAAAGGGACAAATTCCGGACATACGTCCGAATCCGGATGTCCAAGGAAAGCTACCCAACTCTTTTCTTGGTCCTTGATCCACGCCACACTGAAATTTCTCTGACAATTATCCCATAACGTTTTACGATATTTCAAAGGACATTCCGACAGGCCAAGTGACGCGAGCGAATCCGAAACCACAGTCCAGAGCCATCGGCATAAATTAAAATTAAGTAGATATTATTTCATGAAAAAGCTTATATCGTCAACTAATGAGAAAGCAAGAAATTATTCAAAAGAACATCTTCCCCACACATATTACCTTTCTCCGATATGGGGAGTCTTGCTCTTAGATAAATGAGAGACTTTTAGCTCGAACGAGGTGGTCTCTTTTATTGGTCCTTTACAAAATATATAAGAAAACCTCGGTTTCATTTGTGAAATCCGTTGATAAAAGCCTCTTTTAGATTTTTATTTTATTCTGTTTTGCTATGACACTACTTTTGTATTTGCTTGCTTTAAAATCTGAATTTGCAATTTTCTGTCTTTAAGGATGAATGATACATATTCTGGAGGATTTTAATCTAAAGAAAAAATTCTTGCCATCAGTTCGAAAAGAGTTGGAATAATAACAGAGATGATGAAAATAAAGAAAATCTTCCAAAATAGAAATAGGAAGAGTAATAGAAGGATAATGACTGTGATGAAAGAAGCGATGCCAAAGGAATGAAAGCAGGAAAGGAATGAAAACACCGACACCCACACCCAAACACAAGTTACTCTTCGTAAAACTTCCTTGATCAAGACTTACAGAATTGAAAGTCGAGGTGGAAGTTCATTAACTCTGGACTTCACTTTGCCTTCATTTCGAAAACTTAGTTCCCTTCAGAAGTTATGACAGACTTATTGCAAACATTAAATCAAAGACTGATTGTTCTGTAATATCCGAATCACAGTTATTCGGGTCGTCATATTTCTTTACATTTTCAGGTTCGTTCATTAAGGTTTTTATCGGTATTATTTTAAGACTAGGCAAACAATCAAGCTCCGGAGGTGATGTAGTCTATAAATGGTAAATTGCAAAAGAAAGTGCGAGTCTTTTTTATGTAGTTGAAATATTAAATGATGAAATATATTGAACCATACTTTACAACACTACACGTAATACATATGTATACACACACATTTATATTATATTATATATATAATATATATATATATATATTATATATTATATATATAATATATATATATATATATATATATATATATATATATATATATATATATATATATATTAATGTATATATGTATATATATATATATTATATATAGATATATATATATATATATATATATATATATATATATATATGTAATATATATATGTATATATATATATATATATATATATATATATATATATATATATATATATATATATATATATCTGGGTGTGGCCTGACCTTTACTGGCGTAGCCTTGTTTTGGGGACTTCTTGGGTCCAAACTGGTGAGCAAATAACCTACCGTAATAATAATGGCTCTGACTGTAATGACTGGGACATGCGAAACCAAAACAAAGGGGAATTTCAGATAAATAATTAAGTTTTACTTTATTTTACAATTTAACTCTTACATCAGAAGAATTGGGACTTTAACCAGACAGGCTAAAGAGTCCTGTCAAGTGGTTGAAATTAACAGAATTCGAAACACTGAAAAATTATGGTATGATCCTCTTGAAAAGGGACACCGTTAGGTAGAACTCAGTGGCTATTTCCACTGTGAAAGCACAAGACGAACTGGGTGTTTCCACAGCTGAACCGTCTGTGAATGGAAGAAGCACACAATTATTTGACTTGTCAGGGAATTTGTGAAATCACCAACTCACTTCGAAGCATATGGTCCCCGAGGTGTTAGCACTACTACAGTTAATTATATCTTAGTTTACCAGACCACAGAGCTGATTAACGGCTCTTCTAAGGCTAGCCCGAAGGACCAGATGTTTTTATGTGGTTAGGAACCGGTTAGTTACTTAGCAACGGGCCTACAGCTAATTGTGGGATCGGAACCACTTTGGAAAATGTATTTCTGTCATTGGAAATAAATTCCTCTGATTCCTTATTGGCAAGTTCTACTACAATTTTTGCTGTATACTATATATATATATATATATATATATATATATATATATATATATATATATATATATATATATATATATATAGATATAAATGTATATATATGTATATATATGTATATGTATATATGTAATATATATATATATAAATATATATATATATATATATGTATATATATATAGTATATATATATATATATATATATATATATATATATATATATATATATATATATATATATATATATATATCCCCTGGAAAGGGAACTTTGGTTAAATAATCCTAGAATGATAATGACTAGCGGCAAATGTCGGTACAAAAGCCAGATGATAGATTCAGCTTTGATTTAACAAAGACAGGTAATGATCATCTAAAAAGGCACCGGAGATTCAGATATTCATAGATAAAATTTTCCTTCAACCAACACTCTAGAAGGTTAAACAGAAATTAACAGCCGGGGTTACCTAGTAAAACGGTTACCTGTCGATGGATCTCTTGGTATAAATACCACCTTTTCTGTAATTTTTCTCATTCTTTACCTACCTGAAGAGAGAGACAGCAGTCTCTGAAATATAGTACATACTTTCTATATTTTGGCATTTTTATGGGCTCCTTTCCTTAGAAGGAATTCTGTTGTAACAGAACATCTTCAACAGTCATATATATATATAATATATATATATATATAATACTATATATATATCTCATGTATGTATATATATATATATATATATATATATATATATAGATATATATATATATATATTATATAATTATATATAAATCACACACACACACATACCATATCCTTTTGGGTGTATATTATGCCCAAAGTAAAGTAAATTCGATATCAAGGAAAAAAATGGGTCTTAATATTTGAGAATGTAATATATACACAAACGCACGAGTTCACATGAGAATTTATTCAATTCCATCGAAGGGACTAATATTACGACCATAAATGAGGAAGACAGATGCAATTCAGGTGCCGCCATTAAATAGCCGAGATGACGAAGAGTGCCATATGCATCGCGTCTCAGACTCTCCTTAGTCACCGTTAAGAGGACATGCAGCCTCAAGAATGGCTCCTTGATCCTTCTCGGCAGACAAAAGGCACACCGACCCACATTTACGTAATGCGCTTAATGACGTCATCACTCATCTCACACTTTTTTCCCCCATTAGTCGTCTACTTGTTTTCTGTTTTCTGGACAGGAAGAGATTACGGTCTTGTTTATGAATTAGCAATTGTCAAGATGAAATGCCCTTTAGTAACTTTTTTTTTTTTTTCGTAAATGCCACTCCATTTTATTATCAGCATTATCATCGGCAGGCAAACTCGGACGGAAGTAGTCCTAACATTATATTTACTCCACCAAAAAGTGCTGGTGTTTCATTAGTCAGCTTTTCATATCCATATTATTATTATTATTATTATATAATATTTCTTTTTTGCCCTACCACAGTCATGCGATTCGACTTGGTGGTTTATATAGTGTGGGGTTCCGGGTTGCATCCTGTCTTAGGGGTTTATCACTTTTCTTACTACAGGCGCTGTTTCTAGTAGCCCACTCTTCTGCAAGAGTCCTGGAGCTACTTCAGCATCTATTTTTCCAGTTTGCTTTTCAGAGATCTTAGGATCGTGCCTATTGTTCCTATGATTATGTACAATTTCCACTGGCATATCCCATATTATTATTTCTATTTTCAGGTCCTGATACTTATGAATTTTTTTCTCTTTCTCATCTACTCTGGTGTCGTATGGTATTGCGACACTTTCTTATCGATTTTGTCAATCAATTTCACGTCTGGTCTCTTGGCACATATCACCTTATCTGTTCTGATACCAATGTCCCAGAGGATCTTTGCCTGTCACTCCGTCAGGTCGGTGTTTGCACCACTTATTACTGCAAGCTAGCTGGTTTTTCTTGCACACGCTCCAGTGGAGAGCTTTTGCTACTCAATCATGCCCCTGGTTCTGTGCAAGTGCCAGACATTCGCTTGCTATGTGGTTTATGGTCTTGTTTCTCATATTGCACTTCCTGCATATGGGGGAGATGTTATTTTCATCTATCGTTCTGTGAACATAGCTAGTTCTTAGGGCATGATCTTGTTCCGCTGTTAGCATTCTTTCTGTTTCCTTTTTGAATGCTCCCCTTTGTAGACATTGCATGTTTCATCGCTGGCCAGTTCTTTAGTCTGTTTCATGTACATGTACTCCGTGCGTTGGTTTGTTGTGCCATTCCTCCGTTCTGTTTGTCATTCTCTTGTTTCTGTATATTTCTGGGTCTTCGTCTAATTATATAAGTCCTTCTTCCCATGCACTCTAGAGCCACTCGTCTTAACTGGTTTTCAGATATTGCCCCAGTGCTCTACTCCCGATGATGAGATATAGTCTGTATTTGTTCTTGGGTGTAGTGCTTTGTTTCTTGTAATGTGTTTCCTAGTTTTCTAGTCTATGCTGCGGAGTTCTGCCTTCGTCCACTCCACTACCCCTGTGCTATATCTGAATTATTATTGTTATTATTATTATATTCGAAAAAAGCAATCTATCATTTTAAAAAAGCTTAAATAACTAGTATTTCATTGGTCATGGTTTCATATTTCCATTCTATTATTATTATTATTATTATTATTATTATTATTATTATTATTATTATTATTATTATCATCATCTAAACAAGGCATTCTTTCATTTAAATTAAGTCTAACAAGCAAAAATTGTTCATTTGTCATCAGTTCATACCCCCCATTATATTATTATTATTATTGTCTATCACAGTCCTCCAATTCGACTGGGTGGTATTTATAGTGTGGGGTTCCGGGTTGCATCCTGCCTCCTTAGGAGTCCATCACTTTTCTTACTATGTGTGCCGTTTCTAGGATCACACTCTTCTGCATGAGGCCCGGAGCTACTTCAGCCTCTAGTTTTTCAAGATTCCTTTTCATGGATCTTGGGATCGTACCTAGTGCTCCTATGATTATGGGTACGATTTCCACTGGCATATCCCATATCCTTCTTATTTCTATTTTCAGATCTTGATACTTATCCATTTTTTCCCTCTCTTTCTCTTCAACTCTGGTGTCCCATGGTATTGCGACATCAATGAGTGATACTTTCTTCTTGACTTTGTCAATCAACGTCACGTCTGGTCTGTTTGCACGTATCACCCTATCCGTTCTGATACCATAGTCCCAGAGGATCTTTGCCTGATCGTTTTCTATCACTCCTTCAGGTTGGTGCTCGTACCACTTATTACTGCAAGGTAGCTGATGTTTCTTGCACAGGCTCCAGTGGAGGGCTTTTGCCACTGAATCATGCCTCTTTTTGTACTGGTTCTGTGCAAGTGCCGGGCATTCACTTGCTATGTGGTTTATGGTTTCATTTTTCGTATTGCACTTCCTACATATGGGAGAGATGTTATTTCCGTCTATCATACTTTGAACATATCTGGTTCTTAGGGCCTGATCTTGTGCCGCTGTTATCATTCCTTCAGTTTCCTTCTTTAGCTCTCCCCTCTGTAGCCATTGCCAATTGTCATCGCTGGCTAGTTCTTTAGTCTGTCTCATGTATTGTCCGTGCATTGGTTTGTTGTGCCAGCCATCCTCTGTTCTCTTTGTCTTTCTCCTGTCTCTGTATATTTCTGGGTCTTCGTCTACTTTTATTAGTCCTTCTTCCCATGCACTCTTTAGCCACTCGTCTTCACTGGTTTTCAGATATTGCCCCAGTGCTCTGTTTTTGATGTTGACACAGTCCTCTATACTTAGTAGTCCTCTCCCTCCTTCCTTTCGTGTTATGTATAGTCTGTCCGTATTTGCTCTTGGGTGTAGTGCTTTGTGTATTGTCATTTGTTTCCTGGTTTTCTGATCTATGCTGCGGAGTTCTGCCTTCGTCCATTCCACTATTCCTGCGCTGTATCTGATTACTGGCACTGCCATATGTTTATGGCTTTTATCATATTTCCGGCGTTGAGTTTTGACTTGAGTATCGCCTTCAGTCTCTGCATATATTCTTTTTTCCTGATCGTGTCCTTCATCTCTTGGTGTTTTATATCCCCTCCTTCCATTATTCCCAGGTATTTGTATCCTGTCTCATCTATGTGTTTGATGTTGCTCCCATCTGGTAGCTTTATCCTTCAGTTCTCGTTACTTTGCCTTTTGTATGTTGACTAAGGCGCATTTTTCTATTCCAAACTCCATCCTGATGTCCCCAGATACAATCCTTACAGTCTGGATTAGGGTATCTATTTCCTTGATGCTCTTACCATACAGCTTGATGTCGTCCATGAACATCAGATGGTTGATTTTGTTGCCTCTTTTCTTGAGTTGGTACCCGGCATCCATCTTCTGTAGTACTTTTGTCATGGGAATCATGGCTACTACGAAGAGTAGTGGGGACAGTGAGTCGCCCTGGAAGATCCCTCTCCTGATATTAACCTCTGCTAGTCTTATTCCAGAGCTTGTAAGTATTGTATTCCAGTTGCGCATTGTATTTTTGAGGAAGCTGATGGTATTTTCCTCTGCCCCATATATTTTCAGGCATTCTATTAGCCATGTGTGTGGTATCATGTCGAAGTCTTTCTTATAGTCTATCCATGCCATGCTTAGGTTGGTTTTCCTTCTCCTACTGTTCTTCATTACCATTTTGTCTATCAGGAGCTGGTCTTTTGTGCCCCTACACTTCCTTCTGCAGCCTTTCTGTTGGAGGGGGATGGTGTTTTGTCTCCTCTAGGTAGTTGTATAGCCTTTCCCTGATGATACCATGTTAGTAACTTCCACATTATTGGTAGGCAGTGATAGGCCTGTAGTTACTGGCTATATTTCCCTTACTCTTGTCTTTTTGTACTAAGGATGTTCTTCCTGTGGTCATCCATTTGGGTGCTTGGTGATTTGAGATACAATGCTGGAGTTGTTCTGCTATTCGTGGGTGTAGGGCCTTGAAGTTTTGAGCCAGTATCCTATGGAACTTCATCGCGGGGGGGACCTGGGGCTTTCCAGTTTGGCATTTTCTTTAGTTGGTGTCTGACTGTATCTGTCGTGATGTCTGTGAATCTTTGTTTTTATTCTCCCTGTTTCTTCTTCCTTGACTTCCTGGAGCCATGTTGCATGTTTGTTGTGATAACGGATTGCTCCATATGTTTTCCCAGAGTCTCTTACTTGGTTCGGCTTCAGGAATTTCTGGGTGGTTGTCTTCCCCTCTTAGTTGGCTGTATAGTCTTTTCTGGTTGGTTCCGAATAGTTTGTTCTGTTGGTATCCCTTATTCCTGTTCATGTACCGTTGGATCTTGTGTGCTTTGGCCTTAAGCCTCTGTTTTACATCTTCTATTGTGTTGTTTAGTCCCCTCTCTTGTACTTTGTATTTCTCGTTGAGTTCCTCCCTTGTTTTTCTTGCTTCTTAGCCTTTTTTCTGCCATCTCTTTCAGTTTACTCAAGTCAGATCTCATCACCATGATTTGCTTTTCCAGGCGCCTTTTCCAAGGAGGTTGCTGTTTTGGTTTCTGTTGGGTTGGTTGTGACGGTGGTGTTGGTGTTCGAATCCCCGCCCATCAGTTCTGCTACTAATCTTGCTCCTGCATATGTCAAGTTATTTGTTTCTGTGATACTGGTGGTGTGTATTAGGCCCATTATTTCATTGACCCACTTCCCTTTTTTGTTTTTTTTTTTTCCCTTATTTCTTGTTGTTGTAGGGCTTTTCCATGGAGGGGATTTTTGTTCTCTCTGTATCTGGCTCCATCCATTGTCTAATCTTTTCTACCCATTCCGTCCTCTCTGTTACTTCGTCGGTGTTTCTTCGTGTGTCGTTGTTTGATACCTCATCCTCCCTGTCGTATTCTGTGGCATCGTCTCTCTGTTCGTCTTCGTGTAATTCGTTGTCGTGTGACATTTCCCTTTCCAGTTCTTCTCTTTCTGTTGGGGAGAGCCAGTTCTTTTTCTTTATGTTCCTTACTTGGTCTGCCAGCCTCTGCTCTGTTTGGGGGGTGTTATTCCTCTCATTCCAGATGTTGACCAATCTTCTTCTATATCCTCTCTCCGTCGGGTTGCTTCTGATGTAGCATCTCCATATTTCCTTATTTTCTTCTCTTGTCCATTTCTTCCTTTGGTTTGCTTCTGTAGCTCCAATCTCAGGCTGTTCATTACTGTCGTTGTGGTGATCAGTTGCTGGATGACGACCTCCAAGTACCTGACCGTCTTCCCCTACAATTGGGTTGAATACCTGGTTGCCGGACGAAGCTCCTCTGTTGCCAGAGGTTCCATTTACGTCGTTGTCGTTTATTCCATCATTTCTTTCCATCATTGCTGAGTTTTGCTATTTAACCCATAGCTGGACCCTACCCCATCAGGGATAGGTACTCATTTACAGCTGAGTAGACTGAGGAAATTATGGTAAAGATCCTTTCCCAAGGAATCAACGCCGAGGAGAGCGGTCACCCATCCAACGACTGACCAGCCCCAATGTTGCTTAACTTAACTTAAGTCTATTGACGACCTAACCCACTCCTCCACGGCGCCACAATAATATTATTATTATTATTATTATTATTATTATTATTATTATTATTTTATCACAGTTCTCCAATTCGACTGGGTGGTATATATAGCGTGGGGTTCCGGGTTGCATCCTGCATCCTTGGGAGTCCATCAAGTCTTCTTATTATGTTCGCCGTTTCTAGGATCACACACTTCTGCATGAGTCCTGGAGCCACTTCATCCTCTAGTTTTTCCAGATTCCTTTTCAGGGATCTTGGGATCGTGCCTAGTGTTCCTATGATTGTGGGTACAATTTCCACTGGCATATCCATATCCTTCTTATTTCTATTTTCAGGTCTTGATACTTAACCATTTTTCCCTCTCTTTCTCTTCAACTCTGGTCGCATGGTATTGCGACATCAATGAGTGATACTTTCTTCTTGATTTTGTCAATCAACGTCACATCTGGTCTATTTGCACGTATCACCCAATCTGTTCTGATACCATAGTCCCAGAGGATCTTTGCCTGATGGAAAGAAATGAAGGATTAAACGACAACGACGTAAATGGAACCTCTGGCAACAGAGGAGCTTCGTCCGGCAGTCAGGTATTCAGCCCAATTGAAAGGGAAGACGGTCAGGTACTTGGAGGTCGTCATCCAGCAACTGACCACAACAACGACAGTAACCAACAACCAGAGACTGGAGCTACAGAAGCAAACCAGAGGAAGAAGTTGTTGTTATTATTATTATTATTATTATTATTATTATTATTATTATTATTATTATTATTATTATTATTCAAACTAAGCAATCTTTCATTTGAAATAAGTCTGAAGGTCAGTAGTTTTCGAAGGAATATTCCATAAAAAGGCAATGAAATTAAGAAATGCATATTAATGATAAATTTATATATTTGTAGCCAGAGATAGACATATTAGTCCAGTTTAGGGGGACATTCAGATAGCCAGCTAGACAGACATGAGGGAGGGAGGAAGGCATGGTGGGATTAATGGAGCCAGAGAAACGTATTCCACTCGATTTAATCCCCATCTGGCGTAAGTGGATTTAATACCGATCTCCCTTAATTACCTTAACCTACGATCTGATGTTGATCAGTGTGTTTGTTGGGAGGAAGTGTTCAATACCCACTACAATGAAGAATTCCAGTTTAGTCGAAGGTGAAATCGCAACGTTTGTTTCCTTTGGTCTTTCATTACTAATAGCTACTCAGTATTGGTGTAAAGGTTCAGCGATATGCTTTAGATTGCCCCTTTTTAAAAATCCTTTCATTTCTGAGCTAAGTTTAGCCTTATTTGCCATAATTGTCACGAATGAGTTGATGCTATTGATTGAGTAGCTAACATCCATGCATTGAATGCCCGTTTTAAACGTCCAGTAATCCCTTGGATACTGAATTGAAACGTGATTTTTTTTCATAATTATGTCGTTTGAAATAATTTATTATTATTATTATTATTATTATTATTATTATTATTATTATTATTATTATTATATTATTATTATTATTATTATTATTATTATTATTATTATTATTATTATTATTATTATTATTATCACTGAAGTATTCGGTTTCACTGAAACGTGAAAATCTGACCAAGCCAGAGCTGAAGAAATTCGATAGCTAGGTCGGATAAGAGAAAAGAGAAAGAATGGAAGTAGAAACAGAGGGGACAAAAAGAAATAAGAAGAAGCCTTAGCTGCCATTAAAACGGATTACAAGACGCACTGGTGTGTACTATCTCCACCTCCATCTTTGTCGGAAATCGTTATTTCACGGGACCGACGGGGATTATATAGTAATTGGAACTCTACTTGGCAGGGAACCTTTGTCGTCTGTCAGCTTAAACCTTTCTGATCAAGCCCACTTCATTTCTAGTGACCGTGATCAGAGTGAGGATTTGGTAAGTTTAGCATTTCCAGGCAAAGAACTCTGTCTCATGGAACTGTAGAAGTCATTAATCTTACAGATATTATATATATATATATATATATATATATATATATATATATATATATATATATATATATATATTTATATATAATATATAATATATAATATATATATATATATATATATATATTTATATTTATATATATATATATATATATATATATATATATATATATATATATATATATATATATATATATATATATATATATATATTTATATATATATATATATATAGTATATATATATATATATATATAATATATATATATATATATATATATATATATATATATATATATATATATATATATATATATATATATATATTATATATATATATATATATATATATATATATATATATATATATATATATATATATATATATATATATATATATATATGTATATATATATATATATATATATATATATATATATATATAATGTACTTGTATGCCGGCTACCGCCTGGGGCGGGCAACCGTTGGCCGGCATTGTTTGAGCCTTTGTATCGTCGACATTTTCTGCCGCAGAAGAGAAGTAAGAGCATATTTGGAATCATCGTGAAAAGTTCCAACACAATAATGTTTTATTGTTTCTTTACAGCTAATATTAAAGAAGTTAAAGTTAGCATGGCCAGATATACAGATCAAAACAGCTCCCGGTTAAAAACCCCCCCTATTGCCATGGTTATTTTTCATCGCAGAAGAAAAGTATAAAGCTTCCTCTTTTTCTCTGCGAAGTACGATTTTGGTACCATTTGTTTCAGTAGTTTCGCCGTCTATAGAAAACATACACATAGTCACATAATATATATATATATATATATATATATATTATATATATATATATATATATATATATATATATATAATGTGTGTGTGTGTGTGTATTATATATATGTATGTATATTATATATATATATATATATATATAATATAGATATATATATATATAATATATATATATATATATATATATATATATATATATATATATATATATATATATATATATATATATATATATATATATATATATATATATATATCTATATATATGTGTGTGTGTGTGTGTGTATAAATTAATCACGAAAGTTTGGAACGTGATGAATATAGGTAGAAGCCACGAAGGAAAGTGAAACAACGATTCCAATTGCAAGATCAAAAGATGTCTTATCACGAAATCTTTTAGAGTCTGCCATTATACAACTTACTCCCCATTGTAATTTTGACAGTCGTGGCCTGTTTCGTTTAGACCCTTGTATATGGAACATGTTTAAGAAGGACCTCAAAGATACAATCACTGACTTTAATACAAATTAGTTTGTATATGTATGTTTAATATATGTTTTGTGAATAATTTTATCTTGCTAAAAAGGTTTGTGTTTACCAAAGTTTGAATTTGTTCAGTTGCCGCCCTGTATAATCCTTTAATTGTCTTGTCCCTGTGTCTGAGCAGTTGGACTTAATCTTTTTGTAAACCTCTTAAATTGTACCCATGTTTTGTTTGAGAAGGCTACTAATTCTACAGGTGTATTAGATTTTCTTTATAATCCCTATCTGTCACTTATTCGATCCTTCCTTGTCCACTTAGTTTCTGGTGTATGTCAGTCTGCTAAGTAAAGGACCCTTCGAGTCGAAAAATCTCGCATCATAATCCATTGTTTCACTTTCCATCGTGGCTTCTACCTTTATACACACACACAACACACACACACACACACACACACACACACATTCCGAGGTAGAGAGAATTAGATATTAAAGGACATTTTAGCTCGAATGATATATGTATATATATATACTATAATATATATATATATATATATATATATTTTGTGTGTATATATGTATGTATGTATGAATGTATTTGCCTGTGTTTGTACCTGTCTGTGCGCATGTTTGTATGAGAGAATGCCTGTGCCGCGGCAAACGCTGGTATAGACACATGAAATATCCGGGGGATTTTATTGATGAAGTGCGATACCCAGGAACAAAATATGACTCCTTCGGGATATTCCGGAATCCTTTAGGAGAAATTAATTTCCACCGGCAGTACGTGGTTTCAAGGAAATTGTTTGGACTGCACAGAGAAAACTGGTTTGTAAGAGTATGAGTAATATTTGGTATATAATTTTGAATTTTTAGTAAAGTGTTCTTGTATGTGTTTGTGCGTCCTTCAGTTCACATACTAATGTGTATACATATATTTATTTATTTATATATTTGAATATAATGCTAATATTCAGCTGAGGCCACGGGAAAAATAAGATAAGGAACTATTAAGCACACTCATGTTATTTCAACCCATTTTCAATGTACAATATTGCTGGGAATGTTGTTGAAATATATATATTAGTTTCTCGTAAAGGAGAAATTTATATATATATATATTTTAATATATATATATTGGTAATAATAAAGAATATAATTATTATCCCTATAATATATATATTAATATATATATATATATATATATATATAATATTTATATTATATTATTATTATTATTATTAAATGTTTTTTTATTTAATTATTAATAATAATAATATTATAATAAAATATTATTATTATTAATAAATTATTATTAATAAAATATTATTAATATAATATATTATTAATAATATTATTATTATTATAAAGTATTAATATAATAATAATAATAAATTATTATATTATTATTATTATTAATAATATTAATTATATTATTATTATTATTATTATTAATAATAATAATATTATTAATAATTAATAATATATATTATTATTAATAATAATAATATTTATTATTAATAATAAATAATATTATTATTATAATAATTAATAATTATTATATTAATAATAAATTATTATTAATAATAAAATAGATTAAATTATTAATAATAATATTTTATTATTAATTAATTAATAAAAATTATATTAATAATAATAATATTATTATTATTAATATGTACTTTCAAAACACATATATCCCCTCTTTGACTGTATAAAATGTTTGAATAGAGTTTTACAACATTTTTTAAGATTCCTTAGCTAGGATGTTTAAAATGTGTGTTCAGATTTTGCATAACATAATGTAAGAGTATATAACGTAGAATGTATAGAAAAAGAGAGATTATCTTTGTCCGTTCAAAGCTAGAGATTGGATTGTTTCCCTATTGTGTCATTGCCTCTAGATAAGAGGAACTCGAGATCTCCGTTTGCTTCCCTAATCTGTCAACACATTTGATTAGAGATCTCCATTGTGTTTCGGATTTCTGTCATCATGTCTGATAGGGACCTATACTCGAATCTCTCGATCGAATATGTGTCTTTGTTGAGCTAATACATACACGACTCATTCATAACTCGTTTCATATG
>NC_087202.1:89551994-89556994 GCF_015104395.2 Macrobrachium nipponense | reverse complement strand
AAGATGGCGTATGATTTGTCGTGTTGTTTTCGAGCCGTTAGTCGTTGATTGCGTGGTGATTGGTTTGTCTGTCTCGGTAGTGAAATTCACAGCGGTTATTGTGTTACGACTAGTCAATATCCAGCGGACAGGACAGCCTAGCCCCGAGTAGTTAGTCTGAGGTGAGTATATGTGTTATGTGTTTTGTGTGTTCTGTGTTCGGTAAACCAATTGCCCTGCACGTGATTAGTTACGTAAAGGGGAAAATGTGGCTGGGGGAACTATTTGGCAGACGGTATGACTAAGGCAACTGTGGGAAGTTTGCTTGCTTTGTTGTTTGCTCGATCCCGCCCGCCACTATATATATATATATATATATATATATATATATATATATATATATATATATATATATATATATACATATATACATATATATACATATATATATATATATATATATATATATATATATATATATATATTATCTTTTCTCCCTAGCCTGTAAGATAATGTTTTTGAAGTCGTCCAGGTATAGGATTGACTTTTCGCTGCTACAAGGATTCGATCTTTACAGAGGATAGACATTGAATTTACAATGATATTCGTGAATATCTTCCTATCCCCCCTCCAATATCTCGACCTAGGACTGAATGTAAGACGCTTTACAAAGAAAACAAATTTTTGTGTCCTATTTTTGTGTCTTACCCTCTCTGATAAGACAGGAAAAAAATAGCGATATGGGCATTCATGTTACGTGAAGTATTGCATTGTAAATAAATATTGGCCTGTGCAAGATGATTCACACGATGTTTTGAATAATAACATTAATAATTTTGACTCGGTTTTCCAGAAATGATGTCGCCCGCTCCGTGCAAATTTTGCGAAGGGTCAGATTTATTCACGTAAAATTAAATTAACTCTTGCCATTTTGATATCAATACGGTTTCCATTAACACTGGCACTTCAGTTGCTACTAAATTGACAACTATGATTGTCAGTTTTCTTTTTTGTCAAGAGAAATCTGTCAAGTACTGTTACCAAAAATTGCAAAGTTTCGCCAGTGTTCCAGAAAATCATGAGAACAAAGAGCGCATAAAATAATAATTAAAGTTTACAGTCAAGAATTTTACTTCTATAAACACTAAAAAATGAAACTGTAGAATTTTAACTACACGTGCACAAAAGGATAAAAAAAAAAAAAATTTTTTTTGTAAACGGATTTCGAGAGATCGCATTTCCCGAACCTTACCGGTGAATGTGCAAGAATATCATTTCTTGAAGAAAAAAAAAACACACACACATTGTATGGATAATGTTAGTTTTAGTTATTATTATTAACTTGGTAGTTGACTCGTTGTCGTGAACTCTCATAGGTTTCTCCGAGGGATTTGTTCTGTGCTGAGACGTGAACATACGAGTAAGTTTAAGTTAGAGAGGTTGGTTCATACTTCTGTTTTCCAGGCTCGCATGAAATAAGAGAATGGAACGAATTCTTCGCTTTTTAATGACAAACAGTAAAAAACTAACAAATGTACAAGCAGGTTTGTTGATATAAATCGACACGCTCTCTCTGCTTAAATCACTCTGTTATTAATGATACTAATTCTGAAATATTTGACGAGTAGTTGATATCATCTTCGAGGTAAGATTTCACTTTCCCAGTGCAAGAATATATCAGTGACTTAGTATTACCTGAAAACTAAGAAGACTCGCGAGGCGTCCTACTTTTGCAGAGATTTACTGGAACACTATTCTTTCTGGTTATAAGCGGACTACTGGAATATTTATGATTAAGACAAGTTAGTTTCCTTGCGCTCACCAATGAAAGTAAGTGAACGAAAGATATTCTGTTGGGCAGTCTTCAGTAAATTACTGTAGCAGAAAACTTCCATTATTATAGTTTCTTCAGGACAGTCTTTTAGGTTAACAAGGTATTTCCATAAGCACCTTCAAGGAAATATTAAACGTTTAATTTTGCACAGAATATTTTTGCAAATTTTGTGCAATCATCAAGGAGCTCAAGCAGGGAACCTCTAGGGCCGGCCATATTAGCACATTCATGTAATCTTCAAAAAGTTCTTTTATAGCAGGTTGCTTCCATTAGTGTCTTCAGTCCAATCTTCAATAAGCTCTCATCAGTGCCTTCAGTTCAATAATAAAAAATTTTATATTAGCAGGGAACTTCTATAATTGGAGCTTTTAAGTGTAATTTTCAGTAGGTAATTTTTTTTCTATATTTAGCAGGGCACTGTAATTCGTGAATTTGGTGCATTTTTTCCAGTAACTTTTTCGTTGACGGGCAGATTCCATTAATGTGCTTAGTGCTTTCTCCACCCGGAACTTGAGCAAGCTACACGCTTTGCAAGTCATTAGCCGGGCTCTTCAGTACCAGCTTGCAGGTTTGAGGGAAGCAGCATTTCCTAGGATTTTCTGATTTATATTGATTGTAAGGAATATTACTATATTTGTGATAAGTATATATTTATGTGTCTGTATTAATTTTCTGCTTCGGTTTTTAATTTGTATTTGTTTCCAGGGTAAAGTAAGAATAATAATAATAATAAGTAATAATAATAATAATAATAATAATAATAACTAATTATCTTTATTAGCAGCATTATTATTATTATTATTATTATTATTATTATTATTATTATTATTATTATTATTATTATTATTATTATTACTACACGCTTTTTGAGGCCATAAAGGTAACACTACACATACACACACCGTGTATATATGTACACATATATATTGTATATATTAATATATATATATATATATATATATATATATATATATATATATATATATATATATATATATACACACACACACACACACACATACACACGCATGTGAATGTGCGTGATCACTTTATAAACATGGGGCGTTACCTGTGCGTCACTTTCAAAGATTGAAAAAGAATTTCACTCACGTTAATGAAAAGAATTCCTTTGAAACCCTATATTTAATCTGGTTCCCTTCATGGAAGAAGATACCATTAATATAGTGTGTCTTTCATCATCGTAATTGTGCTGGACAATATTACCAATACTTGTTATACATAAGATTCTCTCTCTTTTATGATTTGCCTTCACAGTAATATAATTTTAGAAGTTAATTCGCTTCAGTGTGGAACAATTTCATGTTGAAATTCCTTCAACACGAAAATGCCGTGATCACAGAAAATGTAGAGTAAGACTATCGTCGATTATAACAGAACAACAAGTTCGATGGTCTGCAAATAGTTCATTAACAGTCACGAAAAATCTCGTTTACTCTGCCGTGTGAATAAATTTGGCGTAGTTCACAAACGCTTCCGGGTCACAACTTGAGTATACCTTCCGACATAAAGGTTGCTTTTAACTTTTCTATATCGCAACATCTCCATACTGAATGGGATGCAGGTCTCAAACACTGGTGCCTTATATTACAAAAAAAATCTGGAATTAATGTTTATTACCGACCTGTACTGAAGTGGAGGATAACTATAAAATGCTGGTACGTTTTTTGCAAGGTTACAGTATGTAAATTTACCGAAAGGAAGGATATATAATTTTAATTTTATTATGAAGTTAGTGATATATTTTTATACAGAAACGATAGATAAAAAAGAATATCTTTCCAGAGGGGCTATGTATTCACTACTCCTTACTTATTGGTCCATAATTGACCGACTGATTCTTTGTAAGTTATTTGGTTGATTCATTGTGTTGCGAAGCATTAAAATCACATGGAAGGGAACCACCAAGATCCTTTAAAAATACTCGACAGGGTGTCTCTCAGAGTATATTTTAGGGACCTTGGTCACCACCACGAAGATCGAGACGTTGGAAGAACTACAGAATAATTTCTCTTCACGAGCAATGTGGACCCAAAGCACTTCGAGGACGAAGAGGGTCTACTTAAATGACTGAATACGTCATACCAACCATAGAAGGAGTAAAAATGCAACTTTGCATTATATTATAAGAAATAAATTCGGCGCAACCAAGTTTTCTGTACAGCGTATAATCAACGCCAACGAAAATCGATCTATCTTTCGGTGGTCTCGGTATAATGCTGTATGAGCCGCGGCCCATGAAACTTTAAACTGCGGCCCGGTGGTAGCCTGTCCTATTTTGTTGCTAGGTGCACGATTATAGCAACTTTAATCGTAAGTAAAATAAAAGCTGCTGAGATTAGATGGTTGGAATTTGGTATGTTTGATGATTTCAGGGTGGATGATCAACATACCAATATGGCGCCCTCTAGCCTGAGTAGTTTTTAAGATTTGAGGCCGGACAAAAAAAGTGAGGACGGAAGACTGTGGGTGGACAGACAAAGCCATACTCGATAGTTTTCTTTTACAGAAAACTAAAACCAGCTAGCTCCTATTGAGGAAGTAGAGGCGTCTTTGAAGAGACAACATTATTTGGTTTACATGGAAGGTGCCACTGCTCAGATAACGGGATGACAACTATCCGACTCCAAAAAGTCATAGTGACATTTCTCCACCTTCAAGGCGGAGTACCTTTGATCGCTGCCGATATTAACATCAAAAGAGACCCGAGGGAGAAGAACTGATAGCGAAAAATATACTGGACTCTGCGCTTGAACAACAAACAACATTAAGCCTTCTTGAGGGTCTGCCATTAATGTGAGAGAGTGCCAACAGTTTCATGAAACCAGTTTCTTTCAACCTTCATCAGAAGAGACTTTAGACTTCCCTGGAAGCTTTTTTTAACATGTATTTCAGCAACTAAAATAATCAGTTTTAAAAAAATTGTAACATTGTTAGTTTACATAAGGTTAGTTTTGGTGTGTGCAATATATATGTATATATATATATATTATATATATATATATATATATATATATATATATATATATATATATATATATATATATATTTACATATATACATACATACATACATACATACATACATACACATACACACTCACTAGCTAACCAACCCAGCATTATCCAGGCAACCGATAAATTACATTGCCCAGCATTTTTGACATTTT
>NC_087202.1:89529494-89544494 GCF_015104395.2 Macrobrachium nipponense | reverse complement strand
TTATAGATATCTAATATATTATATAAAGATTATATAGGATAGATACAGATATATAGATATATATATATTAATATAGATAATATAGATAGGATACAAGATATATAGATATATAGATATAGATATATATATATAGATATATATAGATATATAGTATAGAGAAGGATAATTAATAAATATAGTATATATATATAGATATATAATAATAGATATATATATATATAGATATACGATATATATCAGATATATATATATAGATAATTAATTATAATATATACATAATATATGAAATATATATAAGATATAGAAAATATATATATAAGATATGAGAAATATATATATATAGACTATAAATATATATATATATATATAATATATATTAATATAGATACTAAGATAGATATAGATATATAGAGAGAAGAGTAATATAGAATATATACATATAATCTATATATCAACTATAAGTCTGATTTAGATTATAGATAGAGAGAGAGCTACGAGATAATAATATCTAGAGAGACATATATAGATATGATAGAGATTAGATATAATATCGAGATAATAATATTATTATATAGATATACGAGATATATACTATAATCGAGAAGACATAGCTATATATATACTATATCTTATATATCATTATCTATATTATATATAAGAGAGATAGAGATAGCAGATCCAGATTACTAATAGATAATAGATAGAGACTATATATATCTAGTATAGTATATACATGATAATAGAGATATATATCTATAGTTAATATAGAGACGTAATTGAGAGAATAGTATAGATAATCATATCGATAGAAGAGAATAGATAGAGAGGAGAGATCAGATATAAATCCTAGAGATAGACTACTCGATTAGTATAGCTGAATATATATAGAGATATCAGATTTATCTAGATATCTATATCTTAAGCTATATCCTAGTTATATATAGAAGATCTATATAGCGTATATATTATATATGAGATATATGAATAAGTATAGAGAATATATTACAGATATAGCTATGATATATCGATATCTACGCATAATCCGATAGACATAGATATTAGCTTCAGAGATATTTTATATATATATATATTATATATAGAAGTAGATAGTCTATAGAGAATATTATTGATATTTGTTTATAGACAATAGATCATATGGATTAATATAAAAGCTAGAGATAGATCATAAGAAGATTAACTAGATCATTGAGTAGATATATAGTAAGATGAGTAAATTAAATACAATATGAGAGTTATTTATCTATATATACAATAAGAGTATAGAGAATAGATCGAATAAGAATAATAGAATAGAGAGTAGATTCTATAATATATATTATTAATAGAGCTATGACGAGATAGAGGTCCGTATATTAGAAGATAGAATATCGATAGATATATAGATCTATATAGATATAGATATAACTATATAGATATATCTTATATACATATATATATCTAGAATATAGATATATCTATAATATATATATATCATTATATTTATATCATAATATATATATCAATTATATATAGATAATTATCATTATAAATATAGATATGATATATATATATATCTATAAATATAGATTACTATATATATATAGATATATAGATATATATATATATATATATATAATATATATTATAATATCATAATTATACATATATAAATATATATATATATAATTATATAGATAGATACATATATAATATAGCTAATATATATATAATAATAATCATAATTAGACCATATATTATTAACTATAGAATATATATAGATATATACAGAATATAGAATATATATATTATATATAGATATATTAGATATATATTTAGATATAGATATATTAATATATAGATATATAGATATATATATATAGATAATAATATATATAGATATATAGATATATATATAAGAATATAGATATAGATTTATAGATATATAGATATATATATATAGATATAATATCTTATGATACAATAGAAGATATTTAGATATAGATATAATAGAGATATTATAGACATATATAGATTATATATATATATAAATATATATTCATATACTATTATTATAATATATATATATATATATAGATAACTTATCATCAGAGGGGTTACCACAAAATTCAGTTAGATCAGTTAAGGAGTTTATTACGAGATAAGTCTCGTGTCATCCTGACACATCATCAGTCGGTAATGTAAAATCAATTCACATTTATAAAAAATATAATTAAAGTTTACATGCTATTTTAAAAGGAAAACATGAAATACTAAAGTTATTCATAGAAATTATTGTTAAAATACTAAAATTATTTACAATGTGACATTAAAATTTTAGAAATTTAGGATTAAAAAGGAATATTAACCTTAATAAAGCGAAGGACAAGAAAGGAATGGCTGTAGGACCGATGTTTGCCCAGATCTCGACTACGCCAAGAAAAGCGGAGTCGAGGATTGACTAGAATTGAGTGAAGGAAAGCGGTGCTTGATATGTAAAGACTCAAGTGTCGTTATATATTGGCTATGCTTGGTATTGTCAATTATCGAAAAATGTTTTTTGCTAATTTCAATTTTACAGAGAGCTGCATGATTTCTTATATTAGAAAAGTTCGGATTGGTTATCCTCTGGCCAGTTCTGTAGCTTACTCCCAAATGACTAGAATATCGAACTTGCAAGAAGCGTTTTGTCGATCCAACGTAAGTACCGGGACACCCCGGGCAAGTAAATTTGTAAATAATAATGGATCGCATAAACGGTTGCAAATTCTCTTTATGACTAAGAAGTGAGCCTATTTTGAGAGGATTAACAGGTATTAAATTAACTTTGAGGCTTCCGAACTCTTTCAATAATTTTCTTGATACGGTCTCCTAATTTATTTTTGAAAAAATATGGAATAGTGGCGTATATGGGTAATTTTGGTACATCAAATGAAGGGGTATTTTCCGTGAAGTTTAAGTTAAGTAATTTGTTTACCATTTTATAAAATACCTCCGTAGGGTACGAGTTAGTTAAAAAATAACCTTGTAAAAATTCAATTTCAGTGTGGAAAGATTTCCAATCAGAAGCATACCTAAGTGCTCTAAAGACCAAAGTGGAGATGGCATTTAATTTAAAATTGATGAAGCAAGAACTATAAAAATTATTCCCCATTCCTGTGAAGGTGTGTTTCCTATAGACAGAAGTATTAAACTTATTATTATCTCTGGTTATCTTGATATCTAAGAAAGGTAAGCAGTTATCTTTTTCGGTTTCTATGGTGAAGTTTATGTTACTGTGCTGAGTATTCACGAACTCCATAAAGGCATCACCCTGCCATGCATGTCTAAGTAAAATAAAAGTATCATCTACATATCTCTTGTAAAAAGTTGGTTTAAAAGAACTTGGGCATTCGGCTAAAACATTTTTCTCTAAGAAATCCATAAACATATTGGCAAAAATCGGGGCTAAAGGGCACCCTATGGCCACGCCCTCGACCTGCGAGTACAGAAGACCATTAAAATCGAAAGCGGAATCTTGCACAGCAAGTTCCAATAATTGCTTAAACAAATTTCTATTAAAACCGTGGAAAGTGTCATCAGCATTTTAAAAAACTCTCTCTAAAATAATGTTAATTGTCTCTTCTAAGGGTACATTGGTAAATAGTCTACATCGAGACTAACCATATAGTGATCTGAGTCCTGCATGACAATAAGTTTCTGAAAGTCGAAGCCATTCTTTATTGTATGTTCAGGTTGGGGGAGTTCATTAAGTAAAGTAACAATGTATTTAGAGAGATTGTATGTTGAGCTATTATAAGAAGAAACAATTGGTCGGATAGGACAGCCCTCTTTGTGAAATTTTGGGAGACCGTATAAAACGCTAAAGGATGACCCTGTAACAAAATGTTTTTGATACGTTTCTTCCGTTATGATTTTCTGATTTTTTAGTTTCCTCAAGAATCTGTTAATTTTATCTTCTCGTTTAAAGATTTCTAAAAAGCTTGGTTCACCTAAATATTTAAATTTAGAATTATCGGAAAGTATTGTTTTGACCTTGTTTACGTAGTCTTGTTTATTGAGGATAACCACACCTTTGCCTTTATCAGGTCTGCATATTATAATATCTTCTTGGTCTTTCAAGGACTTACTATGAAATTCAGGGCCTCTGTAACACGGTTTTTTGATTTTGCTCCTTATCAAAGCATCGGAGGTAGCTGAAAGTTGACATATGTATATTTTACAACTACACACAAATTTTGTCAGCATTATCAATAACCTAAACCCGATAGTTTTAATTTTTATAGAGTAAAAATGAGCCGACGCCATGGCCAATGATTGCGAGCCAAGAGTCGAAAAACATTCATTACGTAAGCAGGGTAAACATCGTTTTACGAAATGTTGCCCCGCCCATCCACTAGACAGAAATCCATTCACCTTATTCCATCGGCTAACAGGATTTGGAATTGTCCCCGTGGTTGCAAAACTGCATTTGTCTTACGACTTGCAACTTTATACAGTCAAGAGAAAGCCCGTGGCCATACTTACTATAGTCTGAATAGGTAATTATTCAGTTTCTAGTTTAAATCCAATGTTTATGGTCTGATTTGTATTTAGCGTAACGTGATTATAATACTTGTAATGTCATTCAGGATTTCGAACATTTCCATTAACTATTCACTATGACACCAAGAGTGAGAGAGAGAGAGAGAGAGAGAGAGAGAGAGAGAGAGAGAGAGAGAGATTGTATGTAAACAGTCTATAACTAATATTTTTGTTAAAATAAGATTTTTATCCAAAGTAAATACAATCATATATATGCTAAAATCTCCAGCAGACCAACGGATCATCCGATATAATTTTTTTCGTCTTCTTTAGTCTGTACGACCATGTTGGGTATAAAGACTTTATGAATGGCGGAACGATACATAGATGTGGGTGGGGTATCTGTGCTAGCGTAATAATACTACTGTAGCAGTATTGCCGCAAAATTGGTAATAGTAGCAATATACATGAATTAAACGTTTAGGCCAACTGCTGGGATCCCTGAGGATCATTTAGCACTTCTTACAACTACTCGAGAAATGAGTTTTTATAGCCAGAAGTTAGATTTTCTAATACAACAATGGCCATGATAGCCTTCATTGTTATCCTGAATTATAACGAAGCCAAAGTGGGTGGAGCCTCATGACGTCATCATTCTGACGATAATTATTGGTGAAGGTTTAAAGCCAAAATACGATACCATCTATTTTTTTTTTTTTAGTAAATAGATAGATAGCCGATAAATAAAATTGCTTGACATTGGATACAGCAGTTATCAAATCAAGCTTGTCTACTATGTCTTTGAAAATTACCAACTATTCCCTACATCTTGTCAATCTGATTGTGACCTATAAAGTAGATTATAATTTCTTAGGACACTTATTTTGGGAGTTAGACTAATAATCAGTGTTTTTGTATTTATTAACATATTTTGTTGGTTTGTTCATTATGACAATTATCAGTGGAGAGGATTCGAGTTCTTAAAGGTGTACTGCTTTGCTTGTATTTAAGTTTTTGTCATTGTTTTCCAGAGTATAGCCTTCGTTTTTACGTATAGCCAATCATCCATCGAGAAAGAGGGAAGAAATGCTGTCATAAGTACGTAACGAGTGGCGTTCGAAACCTTTTCTCTGAGTAAGTTGGCCCGTCTTCAAAAAAGGTCACTTTTACATTATAAGTACCAAATTTATTCAACCTACGTAATGCAGAATACAGTCAAAATTTATGTGTAGATATAATGTGTATTCTGAATAAGCGTTATATCTATGAAATGCATAGATAAAAAGTTATTGCCAAAAAACCGTGTTACAGAAGCCCTGAATCTCATAGTAAGTATTTTCATATCCTCTCTTTTGATAAAAGGTGTCCACTTTACCTTAGCGCTCTTATATATATATATATATATATATATATATATTATATATATATATATATATATATATATATTTGTATATATATATATGTATACATATATATGTGTGTGTGTATATATATGTGTATATCGTTATATATATATATAATATATATATATATATATATATATTATATATATATTATCTATATATATATCTATATATATACATACATACATAATATATTGCACTTTTGTGCATTTCTACCAATCTTCTCAGGTACGCCTTACGAGGAACTGTTTAAGAGACAGAGGCTGGAGGAACAGTGTCGTAGTAAAAAAAAAAAAAAAAAATTAGAAAAAATAAAAACTGCCCCTTATAATTATCAGTAAGTTATTTTCAGGTGCACTTACCCTTCTCGCCTTATCATTATGTGCAACAACAAATGGCCCATTAATGTCAACCGTTATTTCTAAGCAGATCTTTTCCTGTCTCTTGTGAGCGTTAGTGGCAAAGATACAACTTTTATGTTAATATGTAACAATGCATTAATTACAATTTCATTTATTTCTGGTCATGTTTGCCAGTTGCAAGTGTTTCCTGCATTTATTTGTATTTACCAGTTGCTTCGTGTTTTTTATTATGTATTTCCTCGTACTTGTAAGGAAATTTAGTCTTGTTATATGTTAATGTTTGCATATTTTGAGCAACGGCAATAATAATAACAATAAAACATCAATCTAACAGTTAATGAACCTACCCTGACCAGGATGAACCACTACGATTTTGCCTGAACTGTCACATTATCTTCAAACCGAAGCCCCTGGGGAAGAGACTTTAAGTCGAGTTGCTGCTCGATTCTATATTATAATAATAATAATAATAATAATAATAATAATAATAATAATAATAATAATAATTTGTTGAAAAGGTTGGCTGCTTTGTGCGAATTGATTTTATATTGTGTTTTTTCAATATTTCTTACGTATAGTTCGTTTTTCTTGCACGCCAATATTGGTCAAGTGTTGGCATTGTTCATATTTCGATGTATATAAACAGCGTATTTCATACAGAAGAAACTCTTTATTCGGGAATACAGATTTTCTCCTGCTTCTGTGAGAAATCCGCTGTTTATATCCATCGAAATATGAACATTGGCTAATTACTGACCAAGATTGACGCGCATGAATGGGGAATTATATAAGAACAATTGAAAAAATTCAGTATAGAATCAATTCGCACAAATAATAATAATGATGATGATGATGTACTCCAGAGCACATCAGAGATGTTGCAGTCCGCCTCTCTTCTGGTTGGAAGTCTCTATGTCTACTTTATGACATCTTGTTCCTTTTAAATGCTAATCACTGGACCCCTTAGAGGGCTTAGAGCAAGAGTCCGTGCTGGCAAAAAGCCAACCTTAACCTAAAGCAGAAAAATAAGGTTCAGATACTGTACACATATTTCCCCCTCCGTCCGAACGCTTTAGTATTATTCATCCCTTTTGCCCAAATTTTAACAATTTATTCTCTGTACTAGCCCAAACCACCATAAAATATCGCCGGTTCAATCATTTATTCATATTCACCATTTTCTAACATTTTTTTGCCTTTGAAGCTTCTCTTACTATCACTATGAGTAAATCATCATGAAACAGTTTGATTTTTAGTTCTAAATGAGCAAACCAGTTGAAAATACTTTTAATTGTCAGTGTTTCCATCCACTCCTGCTTGTGGTTAACGTTGCTAGATTTAATATTCAATCATCCTTCCTCTTTCATTATCACTTATTAATCCTTATTTTCCTCATACCTCTCCTCATTATCAGCAAGACTCCAAGATCTTTTCGGGGGCAGGACACAGGAGGGTTTGCATGCATAAAGGACTATTGGTATATTCCCTGAAAATTCCATTTTGTCTCTGATGGACTAAGCTTTGAATTTAGTACCACGTAGCTATATGATTGAAGAGGGTTGTAACCAGAGTAATTGCAGATGCGAAGTTTGCAAACGGCTATAAACCTGAAGCAACCTCCTTCAAAGGATAAACATACACGCATACAAATATACAATACATATTACATACATACATTACATATCAACATACCATACATACAACATACATTACATACATACATACATACTACTACATACATACATACATACATACATATGTATGTATGTATTTATGTATGTGTATGCGTGTGTATGTATATCCTTTGAAGGAGGTTGCTTCAGGTTTGTAGCCGTTTGCAAACTTCGCATCTGCAATTACTCTGGTTACAACCCTCTTCAATCAAATAGCTACCTGGTACTGGTACTAGATTCAAAGCTTGGTCCATCAAAGACAAAATGGAATTTTCAGGGAATATACCAATAGTCCTTTATGCATATATATATATGTATATATATATATATATTATTATATATATATATATAATATATATATATATTTATTTATTTATTTAGTAATTTAAAAGTAACTTGTAATTATCAATGCTCACATTTGATGATTATGAAAAAGTTAGATATATCCTGTCTACAATTCTTGGAAAGGATTGTAATATAGAGCAGTTATATATCTTTGTGGGAGGCGTGCCTCCTCAACAAAATTTAGATTATATATAGCATATCTATGTAAGAATTTATATATTTGACCAAATATTTATATAAATATGTTTTTAGATTTTTTATATGAAATTAATTTTAGATTTAATTCTTTTTTTTTCAATATTAAATTTATATCGGTGTCAATAACCTAGATGTTGTGACGCCAGTTTTTAACAGACATAATCAATAATAATCAATAGGATCAATAAATTATAAAGTAAATAACCAGGGAATCAAATAAACCATTAATATTAAAAATGTTTTTCATTGTTGAGCAGTGACACTACGTATGTTGTTCATCCACCCTACAATCATCAAACATACCAAATTGCAGCCCTCGAGCCTATGTAGTTTCTATTTTAAGGTTAAATTTTGTCATGATCGTGCGTCTGGTACCGCTGTAGGTGCCAACAACACAGGCCACCGCAGGTATGTAGCTGAAATTCTCGTGGGCCGTGGTTGAGTGTTTCATGGGCCGTGTCTGGGAGTTTCATATGTTGTACAGAAAACTCTATTGTTCTGCTCATTTTCTACTTATTTTCTTTTCAAATTTGAGAGTTATCCTTTTCTCCAGACAATAGAATATTGGGGGGGGGGGTTAATTGCCCTTGGGTGTAATTGTCCTTTGGCGTAGTTGGCTTTTGGGGTAATCGTACTTGGGAGTAGTTGTCCTTGAGAGTAATTGTCCTTTGGGATAGTTGTCCTTGGTGGTAATCGTCCTTGGGAGTAATTATCCTTTGGTGTAGTTGTCCTTGGGAGTAATTGTCCTTGGGTGTAGTTGTCCTTTGGTTTAGTTGTCCTACGGGGTAATTGTCCTTGGGAGTAATTGTCCTTTAGTGTAGCTGTCCTTGGGAGTAATTGTCCTTTGGTGTAGTTGTCCTTGGGAGTAATTGTCCTTTTGGGGTAGTTGTCCTTGGGGGTAATCATCCTTGGGAGTAATTGTCCTTTGGTGTAGTTGTCCTTGAGATTAATTGTCCTTTTTGGGCTAGTTGTCCTTGGGGGTAATCGTCCTAGGGAGTAATTGTCCTTTGGTGTAGTTTTCCTTTGGAGTAAATGTCCTTTGGTTTAGTTGTTCTACGGGGTAATTGTCCTTGGGAGTAATTGTCCTTTGGGGTAGTTGTCCTTGGGAGTAATTGTCCCTTGATGTAGTTGTTCTTGAGGGTAATTATCCTTGGGAGTAATTGTCCTTTTGCAGTAGTTGTTCTTGGGGGTAATTGTCTTTGGGGGTATTTGTCTTTGGGAGTAATTGTCCTTTGGTGTAGTTGTCCTTGGGGGTAATTGTCCTTGGGAGTAATTTTTGTTGGGAGTAATTGTTCTTTTTGGGGTAGTTGTCCTTGGGAGATATTGTGAAGTCTATTAATGAAATTAAAAATGGAGCTGCAGCTGGGCCTGATGGCGTCCCTGCTTTTTTGTTAAAGAAAGTAGTTCATTCTATCGCAAAGCCACTTGCAATATTATTAAGACAAAGCATAAATACAGGCAAGATTTATGATAAGCACAAATTAGCATATATTACCCCTACTTTCGAAAGTGGATCAAGACTAGAGGCAAGTAATTATAGGCCTGTGAGTCTAGCATCACATATTATGAAAGTGTGTGAAAGGGTAATGAAGAAAAATATTATGAAACACTTGATAAAAAATAATTTATTTAATATAGGACAACATTGTTTTGTACCCGGAAAAAGTCCACAAACCCAACTGTGAGTCCACTAGAGAACATACAAAAATATGACAAATGGAAAGGAAACAGATGTGGTTTATCTAGACTTTGCAAAAGCTTTTGACAAGGTAGATCATAATATATTAGCGAAGAAAATTAGAAAACATAATATAGTGGACAAAGTAGGAAGATGGTTACAAGAATTTTTACACAACAGAAAACAGATGGTTATTGCAAACGATGAGAAATCGGATAAAGCTAAGGTAATATCCGGTGTGCCACAAGGTACGGTGTTAGCTGCATTACTGTTTGTTATTATGATTGCAGACATAGACAGTAATGTTAAGGACTCGGTAGTGAGTAGTTTCGCCGATGGAACAAGAATAAGTAGAGAAATTACTTGTGATGAAGATTGGAATGCGCTAACAAAGTATATGATTGGGCAGAGGTAAATAGGATGGTATTTAACTCTGATAAATTTGAATCAATAAATTATGGACATAGAGAAGGAAAGCTATATGCATATAAGGGACCTAATAAAGAGACGACCTTGGTGTGATGTTGAATAGGAACAGTTATGCAATGATCAAATAGCAATTCTATTGGCAAAATGTAAAGCAAAAATGGGAATGTTGTTATGGCACTTCAAAACAAGAAAAGCTGAATACGATTATGCTTTATAAAACGTATGTTCGTAGTCCACTTAAATATTGCAATACGATATGGTACCCATACTATCAAAAGGATATTGCATAAATAGAGTGTACAAAGGTCCTTTACAGCTAGAATAGAAGTTAAGGATCTTGACTACTGGGAAAGACTACAATTTTTAAAATTATATAGTCTAGAAAGGAGAAGAGAACGCTACATGATAATTTAGGCATGGAAGCAGATAGAAGGAATTGCTGAAAGCATCATGGAGCTAGAAATATCAGAAAGAGCAAGCAGAGGTAGATTAATAGTGCCCAAAACTATATCAGGAAAAATAAGGAAAGCACACATGACATTAATCCACTACGCACCAGCATCGACAATGCAGCGTGTACTCAATGCGTTGCCAGCTCATCTGAGGAATATATCAGGAGTGAGCGTAGATGTGTTTAAGAATAAGCTCGACAAATATCTAAGCTGCATCCCAGACCATCCAAGATTGGAAGATGCAAAATATACCGGAAGATACACTAGCAACTATCTGGTAGACATTAGAGATGCCTCACACTGAGGGACCTGGGGCAACCCGAACAAGATGTAAGGTCTGTAAGGGTAATCGTCCTTGGGAGTACATAATTGTCCTTTTGGGGTAATTTTCTTTTGAGGTAGTTGTCCTTTTGGGGTAGTTGTCCTTCGGGGTAATTGTCCTTGGGAGCAATTGTCCTTTTTGGGGTAGTTGTCCTTGGGGGTCATCGCCCTTGGGAGTAATTGTCCTTTTGGGGTAGTTGTACTTGGGGGTAATTGTCCTTGGGAGTAATTGTTCTTTGGGGTAGTTGCCCTTTGGGGGTAATCGTCCTTGGGAGTAATTGTTCTTTTGGGGTAATAATTGTCCTTGGGAGTAAGTGTCTTTGGGGTAGTTGTCCTTGGGGTTAATCGTCCTTTGGGGCAATCGTCCTTGGGGGGGTAATTGTCCAGATACCCTATTTATTATTCCTTTGCCTCATGTTCATTGAGTAAGCGTTTTCCGATGCTGTATAATGTAAAGGTTTCATAGAAAAAAAAGGGAAAACCTTTTAGAAAAATCTTCAAAATAATCATACAAATCATATTTTATCACAATCGCTATGGATTATCTTAATCATATTTTCCTGCTTTATCAGAGGCTTGGTTATTGCGCGGCACACCATTGTACATTTTATTAACCGTCCAGAAATATTGAATAGCATTTTTGAAATGACAAAGGTCTGTCTCTGGGGCAAAGTTATGGCGTATCTCTGTATGTCTAATATTTTTCGATAAGGGATTTCTGTAATTTTTGCTGGATGATTCAGATATCAAGGGCTTTCGTGTCGTAAAACAAAATCAGTGTTTGAATTTGGTCACTGCAACAAAAATATCTGAATACTATAAAGGTAAATACCATGAAATCATAGCACGCATACTTACAAATGAATACAAATGATACTAATGTGGTTGGTAAATTAGATGGATTTTAGACAGTTTATCAGTTCACCGGTGGCTGACTTAAAAAAGAATATTTCAAGGACATTACGGTTTCTACTTGCAAAGTATTTAATTATTGCGAAAAAATGTAGATATGGGAGTTTTCAGCGATAAATAGGACTTTTCTTACCAGCTGATATCATGCAGTCTACTTGAGTATGAATGCCAAATTATAGTATATCCGAATTTTATTTGCGATACGAGAGTCAAAACTTCTAAAATATTTCCGAATTATCCAATACATCAAACATAGCATTTTTTAAATATAGTAATCACAAATAACCGATTTATTATACTCGCTCTAACGTAGTGTATGTACTATGAAGAAGTCAGCGTATCAGTATTATTATTGATGATTAACGGCACTCATAGGGCTGTCCCGAAGGATTAGATGATAATGGAGTACCAGGTATACGCCATACTGGGACTAAATGATATATAAAAATTGAAAAAAATGCAAAAAGACATAAGCTTTTACATTGGAACATACGCACACATTAAATACATTGACTCACGTTTCCATCTGCATACGTAAAAAAAAAAAACAACGTAACGATAAAAATCAGAAGTTAAGATTATCAGTAAACGCTCAGAAAGATATGTGGCTAAATTCTTGAGCCTAAAAATGACACAGTAGCTCTTTCAGGTCCCATTTTTTACCAACAATATAACATATTTCATAAACTTGGAAGGTATAATAAACGACGTTGTCAGGGGGATAAGTACCTTAGCGTCACCCGAGGATATATGAAAGCTGGTACCTTCATATTTTTTCTTTTACGGTTTGTCTGAACATGAGACGGAGCAGGGAATACTTTATATATTTATATATATATATATATATATATATATATATATATATATATATATATATATATATATATATATACACACACATTTGTGTGCGCGCGCGTTTGTGTGTATTTATCCATATACGTATATAAAAATGGATGTATTTTATGTATGTATGTTTTGCAAACACTTTTTATCGCGTATTTGTTTCCCATCCAGAATGAAAAACATTTAGTGTTTTTGTGTGTATGTATATATATACATGTACAATGTAAAAGAAAAAATATGAAGGTACCAGCTTTCTTTCTCTTATCCCTCCTCGACTGCACTCAAATAGCCAAGTAGAATGCAGGGGTACTGCACTGCACGACAAGCATCCTGACGACAACTGAGTTTTGACAGGAAACCTTGTTTGCAAACTTATTATTTTTGCAAACCTTATTGCAAACCTTATTGCAAATTTTGTTTTGCAAACCTTGTTTGCAAACAGTGTTTCCTAGTGTGGACAGGCCTTCTATCTATCTATATATATATATATATATATATATATATATATATATATATAATATATATAATATAACATACTATACACACACACACACACACACACACACACACACACATATATATATATATATATATATATATATATATATATATATATATATATATATATATTACATAGATAGAAGGCCTTGTCCACACTAGGAAACACTGTTTGCAAACAAGGTTTGCAAACAAAATTTGCAATAAGGTTTGCAATAAGTTTGCAAACAAGGTTTGCAATAAGTTTGCAAACAAGGTTTCCTGTCCAAAACTCAGTTGTCGTCAGGATGCTTGTCGGTGCAGTGCAGTACCCCTGCATTCTACTTGGCTATTTGAGTGCAGTCGAGGAGGGATAAGAGAAAGAAAGCTGGTACCTTCATATTTTTTCTTTTACATTGTACATGTATATACATACATACACACAGAAACACTAAATGTTTCTGTGCAATTCAGAGTTATGCTGGAACATGCAATCATACACAAAACCACATACATACATCCATTATATATATTTATATTATATATATATATATATATATATATATATATATATATATATATATATATATATATATATAAATGGATGTATGTATGTGGTTTTGTGTATGATTGCATGTTCCAGCATAACTCTGAATTGCATCGAGCAGTTTGAACCAAACTTGGTATACATATGACTTACTATCTGGAAAAGAAATACTGTGGGGGTAAGACATCACTAGCACTAAAGGGGGGGATGGTAGTGGGAAAGTCTTCCCTGAAATGGGCTTGGTCTGCCTGTAGACTAACTAAATAAGCTTTACGGGCTTATCATAACTCATTTTAGTATACATATGACTTACAATCTGGAAAAAAATATTGTTGGGGGTAAGACATCATTAGTACTAACCAAAGGGGTTTGGGGAGTGGGAAATGGGTGATATATACAAATAACCCAAAACTCACTGAGATCAATAGTGACACTCATGATACCCTTTGAAGTCCAAGTTCAGCCCCAACAGAAAGGGGGGTGTGAGAAGGGATGAAATATAAAATGTCAAAAATGTTTGGCAATGTAATTGAAGCAACTATCTTAACAGGAAAAGGAGAGGGTGAAACAGCTTCTATATCAACGACGGATCTCCCTTTCAACGTTAAGAGATTGCTATTCCAGTGAGACTAGCATTCTCGATCACGATCCACAAGGCACATGGACAGTCTATAAGTACTGTGAATTTTATTTGAGACCGTCATTTTTTTCCTACGGACAACTTTATGTTGCTTGATTAAGGGTGGGTTCACCCAAGAATGTATGCTCCTGATGGTGAAACTTAAAATGTTTACAGTCAAGTTTTGTGTTGAAGTAATATAGTGAATTTGTGAAAGATT
>NC_087202.1:89504494-89516994 GCF_015104395.2 Macrobrachium nipponense | reverse complement strand
TATGTATGTTCGTGTATTTTGTGTGAATATATATGCATAAATACATACAAATTATCATGCGTACGTGAAAGGTTTCAGTCTACCTTTTCACGAAGATAGATATATGAGGTTAAAAAACAGCTCTCGATAAGGGCCAGTGGAGGCCGAAACTGTTGAGCTAAAAGGAATTTCGGCTTTTCCTTTCCTCTGTGGACTACAACTCATACATACGTGTGTATTTATGCATTATTCACATTTTTTCCTTAAAAGTCACTTTGGAAGTGTCAACCTTTTCCAGTTCCCCTGCGTGAAGCTGAATTTCCCAATCCTCCCTCCACTGCTGTCCAAGGGCTTAAGCGCAGACGTAAACTGGGCTTTTTTTAGTAGGCCCTTAGGGAGCCATGCACCTTAATTATCCTAGTGCACTTCTGATTCCTTCACACACGCTGGCTCTTTAAAGGCTTTACGAGTATAAGGTTTCCTGGTATCCCTGAGACCCACTTTAGTACTAATATCTCGATGACACGCCTTTAAGTGAATCGATTCCTACTCTCCCACAGATCAAATTGAAGTAACTGATCTCTCGTTATTTTTATTTTTTAACTTGTAACTTATTTTATTGCTCTGCGAAGTCTTTCGTTTAAATTCATAATCATCCAGTCCGCCGTTGCTCCTGAGGTCTTTTTTTCATTGTTCTTGTGCGTGGTTTTTGCATATTCAGTATTTAATGTGACATTGTTCTACTCGGACTGCGCTGTTTTTAGCCAGTAAGTAAGTATACAGGGGAAATATTGCGTGTGTGAACTTTCTTGATCTCTCCCTCTTGGAACACACACACACACTCATATATATATATATATATATATATATATATATATATATATATTATTGTATATATGTGTTTGTGTGTATCTACCGGGTGCTTCGAAATAGAGCCCTCCTCCACAGAAACCATGGAAAGTTATGAAGTTTTCTGCTATAGCCTATCTTCAAGTACATTATCCTAAGTTTCTATTAAGCAATTTTTCATTTTACATTTCTTGTATTTTTAGACAGTGTGACGGAGTTGGATATCTAACGACCCGGAGGAAATCAGATGGATTGACCGAATCCGGGCTATAACCTTCACAGAGGCCAGGGATGCTGACGCATCCTTCATTTCATGTTCCTGGATAGCTAAACACATTAAAAGAGATTAATCTCTTGTTAAAAGAAACTGGAACAAAAACCCATATGACTGTCATCTCGAAAAGAGTGAGAATTTTGGAAGGCCTGAAGTCCTTTCTCAGGAGTCGAAAGACATCATAGATGAGGCAGTGGGTAAACCAAGAAAGTCTTTATGTAAATTAGCACCTAAACTAGAAACAAAAAAGGGAAAGAAGAGAAGTTATATTGCTGTATATTGTGAGTTGAAAAAATCTGGTATTAAGCCATTTCATGTTATCAGCAAGCCCAACATCACTAAGGAACAGAGAGAAGACCATGCATGGTTATGTGGTTGATTTCTTAAAGATTGGGATGAAGCCGACTTTTTCATGTTGCCGCATCAGATGAATTCTTCATTTACACAGTCAGGAAGCCAAATCATAAAAATGACATCATTTGGGCAGCAAAGTTGGATGATATCAGCGATAACATGTGCTATCGCCAAGTTGTGAAATTTCATGAGTGTTTTCAATTTTTTCTCTGTTTCACAGCCAAATGGTTAATGCGGATCATCAAAGAAAATGGACAATCATGGTATGGCAAATACTTCAGAGAAACTGTGCTTACTGGTGGAGTAGTTCCTTTCCTCAAAGATCCTGAAAATGTGTTATCTTTTGAAGAAGTCACAGTTTTTGCACGATAAGGCACCATGTTTCAAGGCTCTTCAGACACAGGAGCTGCTTCGAAACAGTTTTATCGATTTCTTCTCATCAAGTGAAAATTTCTGGTAGCTCCCCTGATCTTAATGTGTGTGAAAACATTGGTAGTATCTTAAAGGATCATGTTGAAGCACGCACAGTGAACTATGATGGTATACCAAGTCTCGATGACCTGCAAAGAGAGGTGACCAAAGTGCTCAGGGAAATGGAGTTTGAGCCTCGGCTTTTTTGTGATTTGCTGAAATCATACCCCTCAAGAATGCAGGCTGTGGTACAGGCAGATGGAAGCCACACAAAATATTAAATACTCAGAGAGAAACTTAAGTAATACCTATTCTGAATTACTTTTGTTTTTGTCCATATCAATTTTAGTTTATGCTGTAGAGGGGGGCTCTTAATTTCGAAACACTATATATATATATATATATATATATAATATATATATATATATATATATATATATATATATATATATATATATATATATAGTATATATATATATATATATATATATATATATATACTATATATATATATATATACATGTATATATATATATATATATATATATATATATATATATATATATATATATATATATATATATATATATATATATATATATATATATATATATAGATATATATATATATATATATATATATATATATATATATATATATATATATATATATATATATATATATATATATATATATATATATATATATATATATATATATATATATATATATATATATATATATATATTTTATATATATATATATATATATATATATATATATATATTTATATATTTATATATTTATATATATATATATATATATATATATATATATATATATATATATGTATATATGTATATATTTGATATATATGTATATATATGTCTGTGCGTGTGTATGTGTGTGTGTGTACACACTTATATATGATTGCATTCTCGGAAACCGTCTCATATATTAGTTTAAAAAATGAGACACGATGTGTTTGGTTTTTTTAGCATAAATAACATTTTGAGAATATGGCGTGGTATTCATCATCCCTGAGGTGACACTCTTACTCATGAAGGGCCTTGAAGAGGCCTCCAGTCAAATGTCCAATGAACATTTGCTGCCTATGTAAAAATGGCCAGGCACTGGGAAGCTCATTAACAAATGTGATTCCGAGTATTTACCTAATAAACTAATATCCTAACAAATTCCAGCGCTCGTTTCTCCGAACAGACTTGTGATCTCTGCAGCGTAAGTTTCATAATTGAGCGACGGATTTATTTCTTCCCCCGTTACTAAAGGTGATGTTCCAGACCCTGAATTTATGCGTTAATTATTTCAGCTCACCTTTACAAGTGCCTCATCTCTTATATACGTGTATATTTAGACGTAATAATTACATTGGCATAAATATTTTTATTCCTTATAAGATTCCCATTGTTTTTATCCACAGCTGGTGAAGATTCAAATAATTCCTCAGATCCATCAAGTTTAGTTACATAATAACTGACAAACCCTGAACTTGTCCAGGAAAAGATTTCATAAGTAAACACGATATTGAAATATAGGTTGAATCGCAGATATTGCCACTTCAAAACATTCTATGTATAGTTAAACACTACACTAAAAGCTGTATCTGTAAACTATAAATTTAAAATGAAATCCATCCCTTGGCGACCAGAGTAAATGTTATTTCGTCGGGTATTACCTCGCATGGCGTTGGTGGATTGTCTTGTTATTTTATTTTCTAGTCAAAGTAATAACGTGCATGAAATGAGGGAACGCGTGGAAACGAAAAACATTTTGTTGTAATATTGTGGCTTCCAATACGAGCAGTCATATTAATGTGTACAATTAGGTCCATGTTTTAAATACTGATAGTTATTGTTTATTAGTTTTTTGTTTTAAAAGCTCTCGAAGGTGCTATATAATATACTTCTGTTGGAGAACATATTAATAAAATTATGAAAGGAAAAACATAAAAAAAGAAAATATTTCAGCATAAGAACATTAGTAGCTGAACACTAACGCTCTAGTGACCACATAGATGTGTTCCCGTTCTCCATGGTGAGTTCCACCCACCTGGTATCTTGTATTGATGGGAGTCTTTTTTTTCTTACTGTTCATTATGCTAAAGTCCACCAGGTTTATTCATTTCATCACTGCCTCAGGCAACGAGGTTAACAGGCTTTTTTTTTTTTTTTTTTTTTTTTTTTTTTTTTTTTTTTTTTTTTTTTTTTTTTTTTTTTTTTTTTTTTTTTTTTTTTTTTTTTTTTTTTTTTTTTTTTTTTTTTTTCGGTCTGACTGTATGTTTGAATCCATGTCTGCCGGCCTGACCATCTGATAACTCTGTTTCAGTTGCATTATGTTTGGTCTGAGTTTTAAGTTTCCGTTGAATTCTTGTGGAATTTGTGTTTTAACCCTAATAACTATCGAACTACACGCATACAGACACAAACACATACGTCATATATACATACATACATTTTATATCATATATATATATGTATATATATACATATATATATATATATATATGTATATATACATACATATATATATATACATATATATATACATATATATACATACAGATATATATATATATATATATATATATATATATATATATATATATATATATATATATATATGAATGAGATGTGGGTTAAGAAACTAAGTGAGTTTTCATACTAAAAGGGCTTATACATATGTAGCATATCAGAATAAAACATCATAAATAAATACATGAAGGAGCACACCAAATGCACTAAGTTTTAAGTATGTCATTTCCAGTGTTTAAAAATAGTTGAATGATACGAATAAACTGGGTGGGCAACTTTCACCATGATACAGGTTCCAGCATTCTTCAGCCTTGACAAATAACATGTTATATTTTTGCGTCTCAATTCTGGGAAAGATGGTTGACGAAAAGTAAAAAAAAAATGTGGATACCCTTGTATGCCTCGGAATGTCCATTAATATACATACATAAATAATACATACATACATAAATAAACATATAACCACCTAAGCAATATGCATGCGTTGCATTCCATGAGTGGCTCAGACCATTGCTCTCTCTTTCTTTCTTTAAAGGGTTTAATACTACCTACGTACAGTCGGCCACACATATAAGTAAACACATTTCAGCCACAAGGGCTGGATGTGATCTGGTAACACTGGAACTGTGCCTCCAGACGCACGATGAAACCCGCCCCTCCACCGTGGCCACCGCCCTCCACACGTCCTCCTCAAACATTTTTCCCTCCAACCTTCACTCCCACCCTTTCAAGCACACGTTTATAACTTCTGCTCCCTCTCTCAAATTTCTCCTGTAAGGAAAATAATATAACTGAATCTATTCTGTAGGTTTATTTTCTCATCATATGGAGGCGAGAAAACCCCTCTGTTCAACTTTTGTCGTAATAATATTATTACTTGCTGTTACCGACAGAAGAATTAACTCTGTTTCGTGGAGCTCTCTTGTAATAATGGGATTTAGCTATCTACCAATAAAAGCCTTGTCTATCAAATAACAGCATACCTACTACTCTTTAATTATAATTGTAATATCAACAGCCGCATTCCAAATTCTTATTATTACAAAGACAACTAGCATCAGATCGTGTAGGACCTTACGTAACTCAAATTAAGCATGAAGAAATAAAGAAGGTATAAGTTGAGGAGAGAAAGACCTCCATAGGCCTAGAAGACACTGAAGGAGGAGAAACAAAGAGAGAGGACAACAGCAAGAAGGAGGCAGACGGAAAGGAGACACAGTGTAATAGAGCTGAGAGTGTGGCTGGTGTCACAAGGGGCACCGTTACCCTCTTAAGTATAATGGGGGTATAGGTCTTGACTTGTCATAGGGGCTATTATGGGAGTCGATTCTTCCTTATGGTTGGACGTTTGTTTGGTCACAACCGACTATCATTGGATCACATCCGACATTGGGTCAAATTCTCGTATTTTTGTGCATGATTTTAACTGCTCGGCGTACGTCTACATTTATCGATGGCAAGCATGTGCGTTTTTGTTTGTTTGTGTTCGTCCTGCAGGTGTGAATTCCCACGTTAAGAATGTATCAAGTAATAATAAGATTATATCCTTATATATATATATATATATATATATATATATCTATATATGTGATATATATACTATATATGTATATATATATGTATATATATATATATATATATATATATATATATATATATATCTCATTTGGCGTCCAAACCTGATATTAGTAACATTTTAACGTATACGTAATTAAGGGACAAATATTACAGCACCCTATAATTACGGATACACAATAGATTGAAAAATAACAATTTAATATGAAATATGTTATATAATAAGATGCGACCAAAAACAAACTTTCGCTTAGTCTCAATGAAGGCACATTACACTTCAAACAACAACAATATCTTAGTTTTATGAAGACTTTCTGAATAAATTCATCCCGCTACCAAAAAATGTTTCCTCCCTTCTGTTACAGTATCAGTATTTAGTCCATCCACCATCGCTGGCGCCTTCATTTTGCCTGGCAGTATGTCAACGAAGACTTAGGTTTCTGGGCAAGAGTTTTTTTTTTTTTTTTTTTCTGATGAGAAAACATTTGCGTCGACCTCGCACAGACAGTTGCACTGTTGGCGATGCAATAATACAGGATACTCCAGTGAGCACATCTACGATCAAGCCAGAAGCGGCCACGTTACCTGTAACGTGTGGGGTTAACTTATACACCCTGGGTGAGCTGGCAGAAATACAGGGAAGATTCAACGCCGACCAATACCTTGAAATACTGGAAGACGTGATGGTCCCAACTGTTCGAGCCATGGCATTTCCCTACCCAGAGCGCATTCTGTTCATGCAAGTATGTAGAGTTTCATCTCGCAAATTGCAGTAATAGGGAAAACTCTGTTGTAGTGCTGGTTTCATTAACTTGTATTATTAACTTCTTCTATTTATACAGAACTTGTTACAAAATGTAAAAATATATGAGTTGTTGCGAGTCAGAAGAGAACATTTGAGCTCCGTGAGAACGAATCAGTTGTATGGTTGTTGGTTCTTGAGGTATTCGCCATCTTCTGGCATCAAAGTTCAAGGGTGATTTTTCCTTGTTTTAAGAAACTACTCACGGCTTTTGTTTCCTTTTTGACTCGCAACGACTCAGCGCTGAGTGTTGTAACTATAGAATATCTGACTTTCATTTGGTATTAATTTAGTAGACAATGGTAATGCTGCTATTATTATTATTATTATTATTATTATTATTATTATTATTATTATTATTATTATTATTATTATTATTATTATTATTATTATTATTATTATTATTATTATTATTATATATGAAGTAATAAAAGTCCACACTATATAAAATGTGTATTAAAAATACATAAAAGACTGGAGCTTTCGTCTACTTGATCAGTAGATCTCATCAGCCGTACTGATTTTTCCTTTTCAAAAAATATACAAAAAATTACGAAGTACAGGCAGGACTCTGGAAACGAACCGTCTCCAAGGGAGATAACAACCAAAACAAACTATCTCAATCATGTTATTCCCTCGTTCAAATGTCTGGCCAAAAGACGAGCCGATCGTCGTGGTTGAACTACCTCTTCTGGAGACGGTATCAGGGTCCTGCCTGTCCTTCGTAAATTTTTTGTATATATATTGAAAAGGAAATATCAGTACGGCTGATGAGGTCTACTAATCAAGTAGACGAAAGCTCCAGTCTTTTATGTATTTTTGATACACATTTCTCATAAGTGTGGACTTTTATTACTTCAAGATATTCCAGTCATGTTATGGTGAATTTATAGTATATATATATATATATATATATATATATATATATATATATATATATATATATAAAGATTATGGCCAGTTCCCCCTTCCGACAAATGACACCTCATATGATACTTGCATATCATATATATATATATATATGATATATATATATATATATATATATATATATATATATATATATATATATGATATGCAAGTATCATATGAGGTGTCATTTGTCGGAAGGGGGAACTGGCCATAATCTTTAACGTAAGATTCCGTCTCCCAGTTCAAATCTCTCCTTCCTCCTGGTTTGAAAAGCTAAGCGAAATTCCACCTTCTTCCTCTCCACGATAGACTTCAACTTCACGTGGCTTATGGCTTCGAGCTCTTTGGGAGGGGTCGAAAGTGGAATATCTCTCAGCTTTTCAAACCAGGAGAAAGGAGAGATCTAAACAGGGAGAAACAGGCAGAACCTTAAATTAAAGATTATGTCCTGCTCACCCTTCACAATTTGACGCCTCTTGTAAAAAATAATTAATATATACAATATATGTGACGTTTGTTTTGCAGGACAACTGTCCGATTCACACAGCCAGAATAGTTAAGCGATGGTTTGAGGAACAACGAGACATTGACCTGCTGGACTGGCCAAGTAAGGGGTGTGATATGAATCCCTTGGAAAATTGCGTGGGACCATCGTCACTCCTGGATCCCAGACCAAGAGCGATAATCAAGGAAGCTCCTCCAACACACCATGTCCGAATGGGAGATATTCAGAAAAAATCAACACATCGTCTACAATCATGTAGCCTCCGTCCCCAGTAGACTACAAGATGTCATCGCCAACGATGGTGGATGGACTAAATACTGATACATATTTTATAATAAATGGTTATTTTTCAATCTATTGTGTATCCGTAATTATAGGGTACTGTAATATTTGTCCCTTAATTACGTATACGTTAAAATGTTACTAATATCAGGTTTGGACGTCAAATGATATATATATATATATATATATATATATATATATATATATATATATATATATATATATATATATATAAGGACTATAATCTCATTATACTTGATACATTCTTTACGTGGGAATTCTCACCTGCAGGACGAACACTAACATACAAAAACGCACATGCTTGCCATCGATAAATGTAGACGTATGCCGAGCAGTTGAAATCATGCACAAAAATGCGAGAATTTGACCCAATGTCGGATGTGATCCAATGATAGTCGGTTGTGACCAAACAAATGTCCAACCATAAGGAAGAATCGACTCCCATAATAACCCCTATAACAAGTCAAGACCTATACCCCCATTATACTTAAGAGGGTAACGGTGCCCCTTGTGACACCAGCCACACTCTCAGCTCTATTACACTGTCTCTCCTTTCCGTCTGCCTCCTTCTTGCTGTTGTCCTCTCTCTTTGTTTCTCCTCCTTCAGTGTCTTCTAGGCCTATGGAGGTCTTTCTCTCCTCAACTTATACCTTCTTTATTTCTTCATGCTTAATTTGAGTTACGCAAGGTCCTACACGATCTGATGCTAGTTGTCTTTGTAATAATAAAAATTTGGAATGCGGCTGTTGATATTACAATTATAATTAAAGAGTAGTAGGTATGCTGTTATTTGATAGACAAGGCTTTTATTAGTAGATAGCTAAATCCCATTATTACAAGAGAGCGCCACGAAACCGAGTTAATTCTTCTGTCGGTAACAGCAAGTAATAATATTATTACGACAAAAGTTGAACAGAGGAGTTTTCTCGCCTTCACATGATGAGAAAATAAACCTACAGAATAGGTTCAGTTATATTATTTTCCTTAAAGGAGAAATTATAGAGAGGGAGCAGAAGTTATAAACGTGTGCTTGAAAGGGTGGGAGTGAAGGTTGGAGGGAAAAATGTTTGAGGAGGACGTGTGGAGGGCGGTGGCCACGGTGGAGGGGCGGGTTTTCATCGTGCGTCTGGAGGCACAGTTCCAGTGTTACCAGATCACATCCAGCCCTTGTGGCTGAAATGTGTTTACTTATATGTGTGGCCGACTGTACGTTGGTACAAAACGAATGATAATCGTCAGACAAGTTCTATCTTGGGATCTACTTTCATATAGAAGTTAATCAGAAGCAGCTTTGAAAATGAGAAGACGGGAGATTCAGATGTATGCACGTGATTCTAAAATGAAAATGCGCTGACGTACACTAATTAGATGAGACAAAGATCTGTTGTGTCTCACATATATATATGTGTGTGTGTGTGTGTGTGCGTGTGTAGTATATCTGTTTGTGTGTGGTGCATGTGTTTGTGTGTGTACGAGCTACAATGGATCTGTGTCGTTCCTTATTACTTTGTATATCAGCGCTTTCTCATTTTAGAATCACGTGCGTGTATGTGAATCTTTGGTGTTCAGTTTTTCCTACTATGAATGATACAAGGTTTATAGTGAGTGATAGGCGGATGAAATAATGTGAAGAAATATATAGTTTAAGAGATAATTTTTTCTGTTAAAAAAGCAGATATGTCTGGTAACCTTTTACCAGATATGTATATAATTTTAATTTCCACTTAATTTCTCGATTTCCTCACGCTTTTTAGATATGTTTCTCACTACAGAGCCTAAGATACAAATGAAGAAATAAGAAATTCAGACTCCGTAACAGGGCCCGAACCCGAATCTGGAGTATCAGATAGGTCACACATATATATTATATATTTTATATATATATATATATATATTATATATATACTATATATATATATATATATACGTATATATATATTTATATATATATATATATATATATATATATAGATTATATATATATATATATATATATATATATATATATATATATATATATATATATATATATATATCTATATATATATATATATATATATATATATATATATATATATATATATCTACATTATATACTATATATATATATATACACTATATATATATATATATACTATATAGTATATATATATCATATATATCTATTTATATTTTTTATAATATTTATTATTATATTTATATATATCTCTATATACGTCTATATCTATATTTATAATATATATAACATATATATATAGATATGTATTATATATATAATATAATATATATATAATTGATATAAAATATATATATATATATATAGTATATTATAGATATATAATATATATAATAACATTATATTATATTTATCATAAATTATATATATATATATATATATATATATACGTACTAATACATACTATATAAATAATATATATAACGGTATCATACATATCTTGTATATATATATGATGTATATATAATATAATATATATATATATATATACTTTATATATCTATTATTATTATGATAATACGTATATATATATATATATATATATATATATCTATAGGTATATACGTTATTATATATATATATATACTATAGATATATAATATATATATAATATGGTATAATGTATATACTTATATCTATATACTATATGTATATGGTCTATCGTTTATATATACCCTACCCTATAGATATATATGCTTATATAGTTTATATATATATATATATATAGATGTAGATATATATATATAATCTATATATATATATATATATATATGTGTAGTATCATATATATATATATATATATATATATATATATATATATATATTTATATATATCTATATGTATATATATATATATTTATATATATATATATATCTAATATATATATATATATATATATATAGATATATATATATATATTTATCAAATTATACTTGTTGGCCGAGTCTGTAAAAGACGTCACTGAAGTCATGACATATGTGTCCTTTGTCCGCTGGTTGGAATCCACGAGAGGGCGAAAATATTATTAACTCAAAAATTCCCCTCCGTTTAGTACATATGATATATTAATTCCGAGGTAGAGCGTATTGGATATTAAAGTACATTCGTGCAACATAGGTTTGCTATTAGTTTGTACTCTCTCTCTCTCCTCTCTCTCTCTCTCTCATACACCGTCCAAAGCTTCATTTGGTATAATAGAATTCAGTGATGAAGTGGAATTCTGCTGCTACAGCTTTGGGTGTTACACAACTTATTCTGGGAGAAGTATGAAGCGCCTTCAGGTTCATATCGTAGTACGTTCAGCAAATGCGCGGGAGCTTGATGTCATTTCTTAAATTTCTGAATATAAATTAACGATGGCTCCGAGAGGGCTGGGAATAATTTCTATATTTCCAGTCAAACGTTATTTTTGGGGAAGTTGGGAACTCGAGGTACAAAAGACTAGAATTCCCTATATGGTACCGAACGCCTCGTCATATCTGCCATACAAAAATAGAAATTAGAGAATTATTGTATGGAAAATCATGCATATGGCCGGCTAAATACTGCATGAAAATAATTCCTATGACAGTCGGTATATTTAAAAACTACTTACAGTGAAGGCATTCTCCCCCCTAACTTTCTTTGTGGAAAAAAGGCTCGTATCAATTCCTGTTTTATATAATCGTTGTCTGAATAATAATAATAATAATAATAATAATAATAATAATAATAATAATAATAATAAAAAAAATTAAGGAATTACCATGGTATTAAATTTCTCTCAAAAACGGGCAACATGAAACTTTCTTAGTAAACATAGAAAATGCCCATTGTGTCAGCAGTATATCCCTTGTCAGCTTCTTTGTTATCAATTTAACAATATACGGACTTTAACATCGTAGTATAAGAAGACAAAGCTATGGGGCGATATCTCTCAGGAGGGGATTCGCTCTTGGACATTCCCTGCTTTTTAGTGGAAGGAGAT
>NC_087202.1:89479494-89494494 GCF_015104395.2 Macrobrachium nipponense | reverse complement strand
GTCGACGCAGTGTTCATTCACCAACGCTTAAGAAGATTAAAGGAAGATTATCAGCGGGGGGTGACCTAAATTGGCTTACTTGTGGACGAATCTCTTGGTATAAATACCACCTTTTCTGTAAACTTTTCTCATTCATATACCTGAAGAGAGAGACAGCAGTCTCTGAAATATAGTACTTTTCTCTCTACATTTTGGTGTTTTTATGGGCTCCTTTTATTAGATATATATATATATATATATATATATATATATATATATATATATGTGTGTGTGTGTGTGTGTGTGTGTGTGTGTGTGCATATATATATATATATATATATATATATATATATATATATATATATATATATATATATATATATATATATATATATATATATAATATATATATATATATATATATATATAATATTATATATATATATATATATATATATTATATATATATATATATATATATATATATATATATATATATATATATGTGTGTGTGTGTTAGACTTTTGCATTTAATGTGTTAAGGTGACAGAAGCCGTGAATATACACACAAGTGAAAACATATTCACTGCTGACAGGAGCACTTGCTCCAGGTCATAAAATTGTTAAGGTGGAGGATCTTCCTTCTCCGGAAAGATGCAAATTTTTCATCAACCATCCTGATGCTTGTTTTTACTGTCACCCTAGTCAAAAATATTCAACGTTTATGTCACTGTATATCAGTCCTCTTGTAGACCTATTAAACAATTAAAGATGAAACTGGTCAGGATCTATTTTCCAGTTTTTCACATTTTATCTAGGAAGGATCTGCATTTATTTGAATATATATATATATATATATATATATATATATATATATATATATATATATATAATATATATATGTATAATATATATATATATATATATGTATATATATATATATATATATATATATATATATATATATGTATATATATATATATATATATATATATATATTATATATCATATTCACTCAACTCTGCATGGTACCGTTTTCTCGTATAAGCAGTAAACCTATAATTCATAACTCAAATTTCCTACACATTACATTTATTGATATTTGTGATAAGATAATTGAGACCTTTTGCATTAAAAAAGAATATTTTTTCTGGTCTATTTCTAAATGCTTTCAAGTTTGTCATTTGAAAGCATTTTACAAAGAAAGAAAGGCTATAGATGATGAAACAATAAAGGTAAATTGTGGGGGTAGATGCCATCAGTCATATAAAAATAGACATGTTATTTGAGACAGCTTTGTTGACAAACGATGAATATTAAACCAAGCACGATAAATATCCATTGTCTTTACTATGAAATTAAATGGATATTCCCAACCTTTTTTCCAATCAAGTTTCCTTTAAATAACAGATAGTGTAAAATTTGGGGGCCGTTGCAAAAAAAAAAAAAAAAATTATAAAAAAAAAATAGACTAATACTATATTCCTCCATCTACAGAGGTCTTGATAAAATACGACCTAATGGTTTTGAGACATGGCCAAATATTTAAAAGAATATTGAAGGATTACCAAACAAACATGGCCTTCCAAGTTGAATAATAAAATGGAATCAAAAAAGGAAAAATGGGAGATGGAGAAGTAGAAGCGAATATTGAGAATTGATGAATTTAGGTAGAGATTTATAAGTAGTGAAATTGATTTTTGTATTGATTTTTTTTTCAATCCAGCTTTGTAATCAAGAGAAAGTCACTCCATTTGAAATAAAAGAAAATCCCTCCGTTCATCGGAAAAGTAAGGTACGTCATGGGAAAGGGTTTACCCAAATAAAAATTGAACCATAACAAATATAACATTATTTAATTTTTGGAGAATATGCACATTTTATATTCATAGGGCAATGGCGGATGATGTGATTGTGGGAAACCTTAATGTAATGAAACTGAGTACATTCTGCGATAGGGTATTGATTAATTTCAAAGAAGGACTTATCAGTCCCCTACAAATACATATTTTCATAAATAAATGCACGCGATAATAATTAAATAAATTAAATATGGAAGATATTTAATTTATTTGTTCTCTCTTATATGCAATGCGTATATAGTGTTTGTATGGGCCCACATATCTTCATGGTGACCTGTTAGAGTACAGCAGGACACACACACACGCACACACACATGCACATATACATACATATATATATATATATATATATATATAGATATATATATATATATATATAATTATATATACAGAGAGAGAGAGAGGAGATGGACGCGAGAGAGAGAGAGAGAGAGAGAGTCTACTGGTCACATTTCATAACTGACAGATGTGATTATAATAACAGTAATAACTGTAAAATTTCTAGATACCTTCACACTTTTTGGATACATTTTTTACTACAAAAACTTGAGGTCTAAATATAGATTCAGATGAAGAAATTCTGAAGCTCATTGCAGGATTCGAACCAGAAACTGGTATATCAGGAGGAGGTGAACCTTGGTCTCTTTTACCAAGAGTGTCACTCACTATTCATCTCAGCAACCTCAAAAACGATGGATTAGACACTAACATTTGTCGTTTTAGGTCATTTTTTTACATGTCACCCTCTTCCCACATTTTCACCTTACTCCCTATTGGGGGCTGAACTGGGACTTGAAGAGCATCGGGAGTTTCACTATTCATTTCGGCACTCTCGAAAATTATGAATTAGAATCTCTTATCCGTCGCATTCGGTTATTTTTACGTCATTCTTTCCCCCACACCCCCTTCGGTGCCAGTGATCTCTTACACCCCCCCCCCCCCCCTCCCCCCCCCCCCCCCCCCCCCCCCCCCCCAGTGTTCTTTCCCAGATGGTAATTTGTATGTATGCCAAGGTTGGTTGAAAAATTGCTCAATGCATGTCAAAGTGTATGTGGCACATACACACACACATCCATATATATATATATATATATATATATATATATATATATATATATATATATATATATACTGTATATATATAATTTTTTTTTATTGGAGAACAAAATGAGATTCCATTAACGACATGTAGCATAACGATTTCGACTTTAGATACCGCCAGCTAAAAATATATAAGATAGAAATAAAAGATATACCAGGATGTTTCAAGAAAATTGTGTTCCTGTCTATATTATGATACAGATGGTTAATAGTTTCAAACTGGCTGTAACAGTAATTTTAAGATTTTTTTTTTACTAATGTTACTGTCTATATGTGAAATTATTCTTGCATTATTGATTTATATATATGTTTATTATAATTTTCATTCTTTTCTTTTTCATTTTGTTGCTTTGTTAGCTTATATTGTGAGGAATTTTGCATGTTTACGATAATAATCATAATATTTAATGGCATAGAAACATTAATTATTTTTTCACCATTATCAATACTTTTGTGATTGTGTTAGACCACATGATAAACTTTTATGACATAAGAATTGGTGAAGAAACTTTCACCGGCTGATATTTATCATGTTTATTCATCTGTCTTTGAGGAACATCTTATGTATGTAATAATTATATATCCAAACTATGTCGAAACCCATCTTTAAAATTTTTGGGAAAGGCGAAATATATTTTAAATCTTAAATTTCAGACATGCAACCTTCTTTAACGGCAACACCACATTGAATTCGATAAAAAGCTAAGAAATGAAACACCCATAACAACTTGGTACCCGAGTCATAACTTCAATTTAGAGGCTATTTCATCAGAGCAATTTTGAGCCTGAATGACAAACGGCGTAATAAAACTTTTAGGTGCTGTCATAAATGATGACCGAATCCCTGTAATCATACAGATATCCCCCTCCATAACAAGGCCCCTATGCGTAATCTCGTTTGACAATCGTACCATAACAGGAGGTTAAATTCTCTGGAACCTTTGCACTATGAGCTATAAAACGTGAAACTCCTTTTCGGGTGTTATTTGCCCAGCTTAACAGGTTGTAGGGCAAGAGGACTATTGCAGTTAAATTGATTTTTCTTCTTTTAAGTCGGGTTTATTGACTTCCACGTGTAAAGTTGGAAGGAGACATTATTTAAACCCATCCCTGAATATTTGACTACCCCCCGCCTTCACAATATTCCAGGATACCAGAGAGGGATTTCATTATTTTCCCCAGGATTTTAATATGAGGAAAGGATATTGATCGCTTGATTGAGCTCGGATTTGCTTCTCTCCAATGGCGACCGTTCGAAATTGATGAAATATAAACGGTATGTGTCAGTGCTGTGGATTTACAAACTAACTTCATATTCGCCTACAAAGACTGGCGCCGATCCCAATAACTAATTTCCCGTAGGGGGCTAATGCCATCAGTGCACCTCACTCGGTGCAATCTAGGCATTACTTAAGGTCATTGACGCGTCCCTTCGGCCCCCAGCAGCAACTACTTTCATTCCTTTTACTGTACATACGTTCATAATCTCTTTCTTCCCTCTAACTTTCCACCCTCTCCTAACAATTGTTTCATTGTGCAACTGCAAGGTTTTCCTATTGTAACACCTTTCAAACCTTTTAACTGTCAATTTCCATTTCAGCTCTGAATGGCCTTAGTTGCTCCAGTGCTAGGCATATTGCCAAAAGTCTTTATAAAGCAAATCAAACCATTAACTAAGCAAAATATGGTGAATAAATATGTTTCTCTTGCCTTTACTTTTATAGCCTGGAGGCATATTCTCGAACTGTAACTGAGTACAGACCTTCCCTGAAAAAGGAGGACGCCATATCTTAAAAAACTAATTATATAATCTTCTTGGAAATAATCTCATTTGTTTCCCCCACCCAAATTAACCCATCAGTCTCATTTAGAACTAACCTAACTAAACCAACCTAACCTAACCTAACCTGGGAGCATTGCCCCCCCAAAAAAGGGGGGGACTGGTGCAATACCAGTATACATATCGGGAATTAGCAGCCTGGAGGCGGGTACTCCGAGCAGTTTTATTGGTCAAGGAAGGTCCTGAGATTTTTGCTCTGAGGGAATAGGTCATATTCAAGTTCTGATTTCTGGTGACGACTGTACAGCTATATAAAAGTCACTTCTGGACAAGAGAACACGTTCAGTAACAACTTGAATAACTATTAGTTTTATATTCTATCATAATAGATAAATGCTTGTTAAATATTAGGCTTAACATTTTACGTAATCATATAGTCACCAACAACCATTGACAGGAAAAACGAATTAATTTAACAAGTCGGGGTGGTTTTCAATTTAAGTTTAGGTTAATGAAAAGAATGACAAATATACAGTAAATAGAAAATTTTTTTTATTTGGTATGAAAGCGCTTTCTCGACGTTCTTTTAGAAATATGTTTCAAAGAATGTTCCTTTAGGTTTGAACCGGATATAAAGCGAAGAAAATCAAGTCTCCTGAACTACTGTGCAAAGGAGAGAAGACGTTGACCAACAATTATTATAATGAAACCTTTGTTATACCAAAGTCTCCTCTTATTGGAGATATATTCTACCCGTGTTGTTTATATTATATTTAAGTTTATTCTTTAAGAGGATATTACGTGAGTTTAGAGTTTAAAGTTAGACTAGATTTTCTTTTGCCTTTTAACTTTAACTTTTCATGAACTGTATATTTTGCTTCGGTAGTTGATTAACAATTGTGGCAGTATCGTTATTGATACTATATACATGTAACTGAAATATATCTTTTATTTTTTCGTCAAACTGTTAAATACTTCAGTGAGAGGAACAAAAATGTTTCTCAATAAGAAGCTGAAAGAGCAGTAAAAAAAAATCTTTCTTACCTTGGCCCTTCACTCTCTTGCTCTTTTAATACTTTCCATCACTACTTTTTGTTTCTATTTCATGTTTCGGAACAAAATATAACCTAGCCAAAAATTTGCTTGCACTCTGATCGCAGTAATTGAGATTTAAACTGGCTTTTTACCTGGAATCACTACGTGGTAACCGCGATGTTTAAATAAACCAATTGCGTGGCCCCGAGGAACTAAAACAACGGTGCAAGATCTTTGCCTTTACACGCGCACACATACACACGTGTGTGTGTGTGTGTGTGTGTGTGTAAGGCAAAGATCTTGCACTCCGTTGAACCATTTCCTCGTGGCCATACAATTGTTTATTCAAACATCGCGGTAATCCCGTAGTGTATTTATGTGGAGTACAACCCGTACAACCACAGGTAAGAGAATATAAAGACAATCTCTCTCTCTCTCTCTCTCTCTCTCTCTCTCTCTCTCTCTCTCTCTCTCTCTCTCGTCAAAACAAAACCCGGAAGTTGGGAATGCATTTGATCCCGGCCTCTCAATTTGCAGTCAAAAGCAAGTTTGGTTAAAGATTAGATTGCAAGTGGCAATGTAATGAGAAATTTGATATTTATCTCTGGCTATTCCTCTTTGAAGTATTACGGTGAAGGTATCAAATTATATGTTCCTCGAGCGATGCATTCAAGTGTTATAAAGGATGTAGATGAAAACGATCATCTAGACGTTTCCAAGATTATTATTGATATTACCAGCTGTACCCGGCCACGCGTTGCTGTGGCTCAGTCTGGTTAAATGGAAAAGAAAGAAAAGAGAAAGCTCCTTTCTCTTACTCTATCTTTCTTTTTCCAACCATCACTGCCTCTTTCCCTCTTTCTTTTCACTAATACCAAACTCCTCTCTTTTTCTCTCTCCTCTCTCTCTCTCTCTCTCTCTCTCTCTCTCTCTCCTAAACAACCGACCTTATCTGTCTGTCGGTCTGTCTATCTCTATCTCTCACTCACTTTCCATCTTTCTCCTACCTAACACCCTTTCTACTCTCTCTCTCTCTCTCCAACAATCACTCTCTTTCCCTCTTTCTTCTCACTAATACCAACTCTCTCTCTCTCTCTCTCTCTCTCTCTTTTCCTCTTACTGCTCCTTAACACCCCGTCTACTTGCTCTCACGTCCTCTCCCTCTTATTCTCTTTCTGTCAACCCCCTTCTCAAACTCCACTCTGTTTGATGTCATTGATATTTACCCTATATTCTTTTCCAAATGATAAGTCACATGCAGTATCATAAATTTGTGAAGTAACTATGTCTATGGGCATAACAAGCTCCTTTTCAGGGAATCCCTTCTCACCCCCCACCCCCTTCAGAGGGGGGGGGGGGGTTGGGAGGTAAGATAAAACCCCATTATAAAAATATGCGCGTAGGCTATTATTATTATTATTATTATTATTATTTGTCTTAGGTTTATTCCTAACGTGTCGACAGCGCACAGGCAGTCATCTATGAGAGTATACAGTAAAGTGAATTAAGATACGTTTTACAAGTATTTATAACATGCAAGGTCGTGTACAATCGGTGGGCGGGTCGATGAGCAGGGATCTTAATTGGCCGTTGGATGGTAACGAAATCTTTCCCTGAGGCGATGAGACCTGCGAAGTCTGGCCGGAGTTATTAGCGTGGGTTGGGTGTTGGTTGGGGTACCTACCTCTTGGGCGGCAGGTACTGCTGCATTCTGTACAGATGACACATCTTCCGCTCGTTCTCTCTCTGCTTCTTCCTCTCTTTCTCTGTCTCTCAGTTTCTTTCTTTCTCTCTCTGCAAATTCCTCTCTCTCTCCCTCTCTTTCTCGTTCGCTTATTCTTATTCTCTCTCTTTCTCTCTCTGCTTGTTCCTCTCTCTCTCTTTCTCTCTCTCTCTCTCTGCTTGTTCCTCTCTCTCTCTCTCTCTCTCTCTCTGCTTGTTCCTCTCTCTCTCTTTCTCTCTCTCTCTCTGCTTGTTCCTCTCTCTCTCTTTCTCTATCTCTCCCCCCTCGATCTCTCCTCTCTCTCTCGTGGCGGTATACGGAGTCGGATGGTTTCTTGTGCTATTTCTTCTTATGATGGTAGGAAGAAATTCTGTTTCTTTTACCGTGTTGATAGTCGGCTTTTTCTCTAATATGTGTAATGCTTCAAGGTAACGTAGGCGTTTCCGGTCAGGTGCTTGGTCAATAATTTTTATGTTCGTTATAAGTTCAGCTCTTTCTGGTCTCCTGTTATGTTGTTCCCTGTAGTGATTGAAAATGGCCCCTTCTTGAAGGTGGCAGGAAAGTCGCTTGGAGAGTCTGGTGGTGGTCATCCCGATATAAGAATGGTGGCATCCATCCACCGAGCATGTGAATTCGTAGATGACACCCCTTCTCTTCAAAGACGTTTCTGGGGGCGCTGGGTTGTTTTTAAGAAGCAGCTGGCTGGTTTTCATGTTTTTGTAATAAATTATGAGGCTAATTTTATCACTTTCTGTAGTGGGGGAGACATTTTCGCTGATTATTTTCCTTATAGCCTTTTCGTCTTCCAAATATTTGTGGTGCATATGATTTTTATAAAATATCTTTATAGCTCCACTTTGGTTGTTAGTTTCGGTCGTTCTTTCCTGGTGCCATTATTAATGGAGTCCCTCGTTTGGCGTTCGACCATGCGGTTTGAGAAGTTATTGTTGATGAGGACTTGTGTAGACCTTTCGATCTCACTGGTGGTTTCTCTCCACGTGGAACAGTGTGTAAGGGCGCGGCAGGAAAGAACGACCGAAACTAACAACCAAAGTGGAGCTATAAAGATATTTATAGGCCTAGACAAATAATCTAAGCTTTCTGAGATGTAATCTTTACTAATGTTTTAATTTGTAGAGATTACCTGTTCTTTGAAGAATAAAAGATGATGATGATTTTGGTTAAATGGAGAAGATGGCTATAATCGAAATATCATAAGTATTAATATCAAGGCATATGGAACACTGTTTTTTCAACTGGTATACAATATTATTTTCTTAAAAGTCCTTCTGCTCGCTTTTGATGTATAATTTATTCTTTCATAAGGTAACTTGAAGTGCAAGAATGTGTAGATAACCTCATTTGCATTCTGGCTAGAAATTGTTAATATAGAGATGTGAATGTTAAGCGTAAAGTAAAGAAATCTAACACCTAAGCCTAGGAATAATATCTTGGCTTTGACAAATAAGCGAATATTTGCTATGTATGCTATCATTTTGAAATATTAAGAAGATAACAAATAATTATGTATGAAAATCCAAATATTCCTTAAACACATAAAGTAAATGTTTTCAAGATAATTTAATGGTCGCTACTCATTGTAGACCTACTTATATACCAGGTACTTGTTATTGCTCCGACACTGATACGTCACACATGCTCCCCTCACACGTTGATATCGGTGGGCGCATTCTACTTTTGTATTAACATATTTATATTTTCTCAGCGTTGAGGGTAAAAACAATCAAATAGGACAATTTCAAATTTTATGTTTGCTTTGGAAACATTATTAATGTTACAATTTTTGTTATTTATTTATTTAACATTTGAACTGAGGTTTGATGGTGACTTCGTTTTGGTCAAATGCTTCAGCAATGAGTGAACGAAAGTTTTGAAAATGTTTCGTAAGGGTTTTTCTGAAATTTGGCTACACGTGACATTTTCTTACAATTTTCAAATATATGACAGATTTCACTCTTATGAAACATATTATGGCCTTAGCGTATGCGATACTCGCGCTTTTGCATTGAAATAAAGGATAAATATGGAGCATGCTAGTTGCCAGTTAGTGAATTTTGAACGAAATCCTATGGAGTCATGTCGCATGAGATTTGAGCATCACTGTACAAGTACTGGTTTTACTCTTTGTATCAAGACTCCGTTTTCTAAGGGATAGATCAGTTGCATATATATATATATATATATATATATATATATATATATATATATATATATATATATATATATATATATATATATATATATATATATATATATATATATATATATATATATATCTTATATATACAGACATACATGCATGCATACCCGCATATACGTATAGTATATAAGTATGTATGTATGTGTATACATACATATACATATATATATATATATATATATATATAATATATATATATATATATATATATATATATATATATATATATATATATATATATATATATATATATGTATATATGTGATGTACACATACATACATACTTATATACTATACGTATATGCGGGTATGCATGCATGTATGTCTGTATATATAATGGAGGATATAATGGAGACGTTATTATTTTAATATTTCACTTAAGACTATACGCAAGTAGACGAAGAGATAGATAACGGTATTTGGTCTCCATGAATAATAAGTGATTTGATTATCTTCAGGCATCTTTCCCATCACACTGGCCCCGAGCCTTATTTTTTTTCTTTTTTCCTTTTTTTTTCTTTTTGAGTGACAAATACGTATCCAGCAATTCTCAGAGGTCCACCAGGGAAGGGACTTATGTCTACTCCCGATCAGATGGCGACCATTGGGTGCCGACCAGATTATTCCCCAGATGTTTATGCGTCTAATCGAAAGATCCGTTAATACTGAAAAGACAGGGATCGCCAGAGTAAAAAACTCGCAGAATGATACATAGTACTGGCATCTGTTTAGGATTGAGAGAGAGAGAGAGAGAGAGAGAGAGAGAGAGAGAGAGTCATTCCAGTTAAGTTCAGGAGACAGAGACTGTGTGTGAAGTGAATCTATTGCGGCCGAGAGAAGGACAGAGTCAATTTCATGGACTTATATAGAATTCATGAACATTTCTCCCAAAGAGAGTTCAGTTTATGGACTCTGTAAAATTTACGGCGTCTCCCAAAAGTCTGGGTACCGCTCCACTTCAAGAACTTTAAGACTATTGTATTAAAGTGAAAACTTAATTTATTTTAACACCGAACATACTAAACTGTTTTAATATTGTTAACATCTGAGCATGATAAGGTGGGTGTAAAGGTACATATCAATCAGCTAACTTGTTAATACTTCAGATGAAAGCACACAGTGTAGCATAAACTTTCTAAAGAATCATTCCCAGTAAATATGTATATATATATATATATATATATATATATATATATAATATATATATATATATATATATATATATATATATATACATATACATATATATATATATATATATATATATATATATATATATATATATATACACATACACACATACATATACAAACATATACATATACATATACATATATATATATATATATATATATATATATATATATATATATATATATATATATATATATATATATATATATATATCACACATACGTGACTTTTGGTATATGAACAGTCGAACTACGTCGAGAATGTGATATTTGTAGGTGTTCGTTCAGCTTCAGCTAGTGTACTGTAACTATCAACAGAATTTATCCATTAGTTTTAATAGTAAAATGTAACTAAAATGAAGACACGAAAATTTTAAGATTTTCCTCATTTAAGAAATTAATATAACCATTTTATTACAGAGAGAGAGAGAGAGAGAGAGAGAGAGAGAGAGAGAGAGAGAGAGAGAGAGAGAGTTGAGGATAACTTATAACTACATAGAAAAAACGTTTTTTTTTTCTATATGTTCTTAAAATTTTGGTTAAAAGTGAGAAAATTACCTCAAAACTTTAGATTTTCTACGTTAAAGAAAATAATATAACAGTTTTACTACAACAGTTTTATTACTGAGAGAGAGAGAGAGAGAGAGAGAGAGAGAGAGAGAGAGAGAGAGAGAGAGTTGAGGATAACTTATAACTACATAGAAAAAAACGTTTTTTTTTCTATATGTTCTTAAAATTTTGGTTAAAAGTGAGAAAATTACCTCAAAACTTTAGATTTTCTACGTTAAAGAAAATAATATAACAGTTTTACTACAACAGTTTTATTACAGAGAGAGAGAGAGAGAGAGAGAGAGAGAGAGATTGCAATGCACCTTTATTCATCGTTTTTGCATGTCTAAAGACGCAAACTCTTTGACGGCAAAACCAAAAGGAAAAGGAATGTTTTGTCGTCATATGGACGACCAAAATGAAGTCCACTTTTGAATTATGAATGAGCACAATCGATGAGCCTTCGCATATTTCTGAGATCTAGTGCCGTAAAGGCAGAAAAATATCCAGCTATGTTGGTAGCATAACCTCGTCCCATCTACAAAATTGTATATATTGCGGCTCCTTCTGGGTCTACCCCAATAAAGGAACACACTATGGTGATATCGCGCGCGCGCACGCAAACACACACATATAGTATATATAGCTATATATAATTGTTTGCGTGCTGTCACCTTAGCGTGTTCTTTCCTTGGGATAGACCCAGAAGGAACCGCAAATTATGCATTTTTGTAGACGGGAAGAGGTTATGCTACTGACATAACTAAATATTTTCCTACCTTTACGCCACTAGATCCCAGAAATATGTGTAGGCTCATCGATTGCGCTCATACATAATTCAAAAGTGGACTTCATTTTGGTCGTCCATATGGCGGCAAAACATTCCTTTTCCTTTTCCTTTAAACATGTGAAAACGATGAATAAAATTTCATTGCAATCATATCTCTCTCTCTCTCTCTCTCTCTCTCTCTCTCTCTCTCTCTCTCTCTCTCTCTCTAATAAAATGGTTATATTATATTCTTTAAAGTTGAAAATCTTAAAATGTTCATGTGTTTCAATTTTGATTGATGTTTTGACTTTTAAAACTAGTGGCAAAAATGTGCAGACAGTTACAGTACACTAACTGAGCGGATACCTCCAAATATCATCGTCTTAACCTTGTTCGGCTTTTCATATCCCAAAAGGCAGTTACCAACAAAATAGAATGAAATTATAACCTAAATGAAATGGTCGAAATTTAGGGAAATTCGCTGCAGGATGGGGATTCAGTATACAAGCGAATCAAGTCTTCCTTGGCTCAGACACCAACACTTTTTATTCGAGAACCTGAGGTAAAAACTAACTTTCCTATCACCACAGTACTTGTGCGATTCTTCTATCCTCAAATTGAATGAATGCCCACCAGAGGTGTCCATAGTCATCACCTAAAGTGAGCTCTTTGCCTCACTTGCATGACTGCGTGAAAAATGTGTTTTTATCGGTTTCACTAAGAGAGTAGTACCCTATTTCTCTTCCTACATTCCCGGTTTCAATGTATTTTTCAGGTTTGCTAGTAGTTGCCATAATGTTATGGATGTGTAAGCATGAAACCATAACGCATTATTATTATTATTATTATTATTATTATTATTATTATTATTATTATTATTATTATTATTATTATTATTATTATTATTATTATTATTATTATTATTATTATCTATTCCGTTTGGAATTCATGAGACTAATGGGCAACAGTGAATTAAGTAAATTTAGCGGTTAATTAAAAAAAGAAGGCATTTCCATCTAACTATTTTCTTTGCTAGCATTAACATTACAGAACAATATAACTACAAATGAGGGAGTGGAGAGAAACGGCCATACTAAAACTTAGGTTTCCCGACGCTTTTTGGCAGTCAGAAATATTTAGACTTTTGCTTTTTGGCAACTGTCATTGTCAGAACTCTAGCAGAGGTAGTAATATCCCTTTAATTCCACCTGGTGCTAAATATTAATATGCCACATGTTATTAGTCATTAAATGGTTTCCCTTTTCTCTGCTCAAAATATATTTTTAGGGGGAGCTTAGATCTTTTGAAAGCTATACTTTCTATAACGATGGCTCCAGTTACAAAGAATCTTCCAAAAATTCCTTCTAGGTGTTGTCTTGAAGTTTCTTGAATAAACGATTAACAGTGCTTTTTGATCTGGTAGTTTGATCTAAATCCTTAACTACATACTACCAAAACAAAACAAAAATTATAAATTATATACATCGGAAAATGAAAAGACAAAGACAAGGGATTTAAAGTCTAAGTAGATAGACGGATGTCCATAAACAGAAAACCGGAAATGGAAACTTTGACCTAAAGCAAGTGGTTCTGCCAAACATCGTCCTCCAATCCATTATATACCAATAGCGTTCCCAATTAAGCGCAGTCAGTTTCTGTTAAAACTCATTATGCTGATTAGTAATCATTTGCCTCACCCAACACCCATCTCTCTCTCTCTCTCTCTCTCTCCTCTCTCTCTCTCTCTCTCCTCTGTGTGTGTGTGTGTGTGTTTATGCAATGTATATTACTAAAGCTATTCTTTTCATCTATGAGGACGTTTTAATCCCTTTCATATACTTTATTTATACATCGCCTTCCAGCCTTCATCTGTAGCATACTAAAGGATAGGATTCATCTTTTCAAGTCTCGTCACCGACAATGCCTTTTAGATATAGTTTCTCGCTGCTTCCGTTTTTCCTGGAACGTCCAATTATTTGATTCTGTTTGATGAAAGCAAAATTCAACCATTCACTTCTCTCACGCGTTATAGAATCTAGAGCATTTTGCTCTTGACTCTGGGAGATACATAGCTCCATTTCCTCTCGCTGGTTAGGGTTACGTAAAGCTCTAACCTACCCAGAGAAATTTTGATTTTGCTGCTTTTTCTCGTCTAACTGTAGAACTTACACCACCCAAACATAATTTCCGTCGACTTTCATGCTATTATTCTCCTGTATTCTATTCTGTTTGTAAGGTTTCAGAAAGGGATAATCTGTTTTTGAGTATTTTTTTTTTACCGGATTATAAATGTACACAACGCTGTGAAAGTTATGGTAATAATCTTTCGAGAAATAGCGGTGTATATAAATAAATGTAACAGCGCCATGAAATCAACGTTCATGTTGGATTCTGTTCTGGTCACTTAGTTCTGAATAAGAAGCTCACATAAAATACATGACTGAATGTAAGCCATAGGTATCGTGCGTTATGCCGAATTCCCCGACACTGGCGGTAACTTGAAGCAAAAATATAATTGATAGTGACAGGAATTCGAAGCATGGCCTGTTGTTTAGATACAACGATGAGCAGTCAATTTTGACCACTCGGTATTAAGGGTTAATTGTGTCTTGATATTTGTAAATATGATAAAAAAAGTTCAGCGTATTTCAGTGAAAAAAAAAATTACATTTACCTTAATAATACAAATTTACCAGTTGGGTATCATGGTAAAGTCTGTATCTAAATCGAAAGCCATATTTCGAAAATGGTGGGGAATAGTGCATTTATCGGTTATAATTGCCCCAGA
>NC_087202.1:89451994-89471994 GCF_015104395.2 Macrobrachium nipponense | reverse complement strand
GCTGACACCACCATTGAACGCTCCCATTTACACTTACTGACACCGACAACCTTCCCCATTTACACTTACTGACACAGACTACCTTCCGCATCCTCACTTTTGCCCAGTGACACGCAACCCGGCGGGCCCACCTATGCTCACTGAGATCACCAGCGAGTGCCCACTTGTCACATTTTTCCAGCCTCGTAAATGGTCATTCAAGATTCATAAGTCAGCAGATATATCGGTGGCACGTCATGCCCCCACCCTTCGTAGAAAGTAGTACGTTGCTGAGGAAAAATATATTTTATGGCATCGTAAAATCCTCAAGTTGCTTTATGGTTTTCTTTGTGAGCTCGCCTGCGGGACGTTGATACATAAACGTTTTATGCAAATTGAAGCTCGATGAATATTGGTGTTTCCGTGGAAAGCAGGAGAAGTGTTGTTGAAGGTATGATGTATTGAAGGCTGGAAAACTATTGCCTTTATATTTATTAAGGAAACGGCAGTACGGTCGCATGTAGGACTGATATGAGCAAGTGGTAATAAACTGTTATTGTAAACAAATTCTGGGAAAAACTATCGGAGTCATATTTGCCAAGTATTGGTGAAATATCATCCTTCTCGGTCATTTAAATCTTGTAACTGATTAAGGCACTGTTTAGTAAGGTAGCAGTGACTCAAAAGAATATAATACCGGATTCATCATGGGAGCTTTGCTTCATATTGAATAAATAAATATCTTCAGCTAATGATGATGTTTGGTCATCAGCCCAGTATTGGCATCGAATGAGTATCGCTGTTTTAACGAAATACTGTTAGTGTTTTATTTTAATTCCTTTCCGTAGAGGGTGATTGGAAGCCGACTTCAAACGAGAGAAGGAGAGAGACACAAAAGAGAGAGGAGATATAGATATGAGAGAGAGAGAGAGAGAGCGAGAGAGAAGAGAGAGAGAGAGAGGTAGAAACAGAATCTTTTGTCCTTATTTGGAACACGGTATACTGTCAACAGACCGCATTTGCAGACATGGCAAAAGACGCCTTTTTATTCTTTTTAAAAGAAATGGGTGAAATATGTACTTTATTTACTCCAAATATCTGTATTCGTAGCAGTAAATTCATAGACTAGACCATACTCTTTTTAAAATTAAAAAATATATATTCGTGTTCGATAAAGGTGAGAGGGCGATATAAGAAATAGTTAACGAATAAGAAACACGAAGAATAAGGAAATGATATGAAACTGACGCATCTTTAAAAATAAAGAAAATAAAAAAGACAGCCATGTCAGTCGCAAATGCGGAAGCAGTTTTTGCAGGAAGCCTTCAAGTGCCATTGATTTGAGATTTGGTTCCTTTTTTTATGATTTTTTTTTGTTCTCTTCTGCCTGGAGCTCTGTACAGAAATTTCTTATATGGCAGTTATTAAGAGTGACGTAAAACCACGTTACAGGTTTCGTGCAAGAAAACGTCTGAAATCATACGTAATCTGTTAACAATATGTTATAGTTTTTTTTAATATACACAACACGTAGAATGGACTAGTGGAGTTATATTAGATAAGTACTGGCGAAATTATCACTATTAATAATTATGAAATTATCTCAATATTGTTTTGGAATGAGGCGTTTTCGAATGTAGTGGGAAAACAAAATACTCCCCATAAGCATAAACATATGACTACGAGATTAGATTGACAGGTCTTCCTCTCGCATCATTTGCAATGTGGTTTTGCGTCATTATGAATGGCTTAAGTTTTGCTTCATTATGAATGGCTTACGTTTTGCGTCATTATGAATTGCTTACGTATAAGAAATGAATTGTCTTTTATGATATCCTACACACCTATCGACTCTGCTACTCCCTGCGAATTATTAATATTTTTTGATATGACTATAGTCGATTCATTTAAGGTAGATTCTTGCGCCTACGAGACGTTTGTTTGGCGGCCTCTGATTTGGCTGGTAGCGGGAGGCAGACTGCTTGCTCAGCGGGTCATATTTCGTTGTAGCTTTAGAAAGAAAACTAGCAATATGTTTACATTTCTTCATTTATCTCACGTTTTACAAAAGATAGGAAAGTTTTGGTCATACCAAAGGATTCAGTATTAAATGTACAATTAAATAATCTTTTCCTGAAATCAATAAGTTAAAATACAAAGGAATTACAACGAGTAGAAGTGAAGGGAGAAACATTTCATTCTTTATACCTGTTTTTATTCATCATCGGATTTTGCATAATTCACGAGATCAAGATAAAATGAAATCTTGTGTTTTAAAACAATAAAATCACCCTGAATACGCTGGTGCTTTCAGATTTTAAATACGTGTAATATGTAAAGAGAAAATGAAGAATGTCTTATTATGTTGCATCCGTGCTTGACTCGGTTTGACAGTAGTGCCGAGAGACGCAAGATATCGTGGGGCTGGTCCTCTCAGCTAGAGCTGTTAGCGTGTTGGCAGTTGCCAATTGGCGATGAGAAGTTTGCAGTTTCGAGACTATGTATTTACCAAATTATTATGATGTTACATTTTCTATAAATAAATGCATAGAATTCCCATTATGACTTTCGAACATTTTTACTAAAATATTATATATGTCCGTATTTCTGGACATATCTGATAAAAGAAAAGTAAATAATCAGATGGATGCATCTGGGTGTTGGCTTCAATTTAGTCTAAGTGAGAAATGTACATGCTTTATGAGGCTCACTGATAAATAACAGAACTTGTTTCTCTGGCCAATAACATCAAAAGCTTATGGTTTTCATATGTTCACTCAATAACAAAAGTACAAATGTTTATTTCTTACCATAAACTTTGTTTGACGATGTAACGAATATAATATACTGTCTTTTTCAGAATTGCTTGAGTTACTCTTACACCAGAATGTTTATCTCCTTTATATACATGTTACACTTGACAACATGTCTACAACAATGTTTAGGAAAAATTTGCTTAGTTTTCTCCTGAGGTAGTTGATTATTCTTGAATCACTTAATTCATACCTGAGTTTAGAATAGCTCCCGTAACCGTTCCCACAGCCCTGCATAATTGTATATATATATAGTACATGTAGGATAATGAGACTAATCAGAAGACTGTTATATCATCATCTTTTTATACAAAAAGAATGGAAATTCATGCAGATATATTATGTCATAAACACAAAAGAAACTCATACACCAGTAGGCCTTACATTGGTATGTCATTAGGCTATCGATATGAACAAAAGAAATTAAAATTTTACAAATTTTCTTACGTCATCATTATTTAAAAATAAATAAAGGAAAATCATGCATATATACATAATCATGTCATTACCTATTGGAACAAAAAGAATGGGAAATTATAAAGATACATTGATAATCCCTTTTCTATTAAAACCAAGTAAAAAAGAATTTATAAACAGATATGTACATTGTTATGCCATTAAATATTAAAAAAAAGGAAACTCATATGGATATACTGTAGTTATGAAATTGCCTATCTAAAAATTGGAAAACTATAGAAACACTGTTAGGTCTTCAACTTAAAAAAAAAAAATAATGGAAAATCATTGATATATATCATCACTGTCAGTGTCATCCTCCCTAATATCAATATCATCACTGTCAGTTTCGTCATCTCCAATGTCAATAACAAAACTTTCAAAACATATGCTCTCTAGCAAACATCTTTCCTCCTATAATCATCTTCTAATTTCTTAACGTGGTGAAACATTTCTTCCAGTCTTCTGTTGTAACTTTGTCTATCGCAGTCTCGTAAGCTGCTCAACAGTTTTTAAAGATTGATTTGCATTAGAGTTATTTTTTCTGATATCCCCTTTATTTGATCCCAATAAATAAGTTCTATGGGGTTAAACTGACAATAATATGGTGGCGGTCGGTCTGAGCACATCATGACCATTTGCACGGGCTATCTCATCTATCACATACCTCTGTTTTTCTTTGTGACACTTGGCAATCTGCAGCAATTTTGGCTTTGTTGCTGATGGGTCGTGGGTGACGTTATTAGAAGAAAGCCACTGTATGACTTCACTTTTTCTGTACTGGTTGTTGGCACTTTATTTTCTATTTTGCTATGGTAGGGAGCATTGTCCATTATGATTAGAGATCTATCTTCTATATTAGGCAATAGTTGTTCCTTAAACCACTTTAAAACCTTTCATGGTCCATGGAATCATGGTTGTCCCCTTTGGCACCATTTTTTGACCTAAACAACAATAGCGCATCTTTGACAAACCCCTTCTCACTCCCCGCGTGCACCACAATAAATCTTGACCCCTTTCCAGTCTTTAAGTTTGGGTCCTATTTCGCCTTCACCCGTTGTCCAACACTGACGTACACATTCATTTTGGTTTATCCAAGTTTCATCAAGGAATACTTCAGGTTTACGTTCAGTTGGACTACAATTCCTATTCTTTTCAATTAACCGTAGGTATTCAGTTCTCGCTGCCACTATATCATCACGTTCCATTAAAATTGCTCTTCCACTCGTCACTTTTTTGTACCGGAATCCAAGCCCTCTCACAATTTCCATAACGTTGTTCTTCCACCATTAAACTTTACCGGGTCTTCCTTCACTTTTTCCAGTAGGGCATCTAACTTTGGGAGCTCTCCTCTCTCGTAAAAAGACAAAATCTCCTTCCGAATACACTCATTTTCAAAACTATCCACCTTGTCCTTCACTCGGATCCTCTTCCTGGGATATACAGGTGAAGCGAAGGGGACGTCGGTACCACATTCAGATGACTGTCGCTTGATTTTTTTCACTGTGTTGGTTGGCACTCCTGTAGCTTTGGCGGTCTTCTCAAATACTTCATTTCTTGAGTCTGCTCCCCACTGTGAGCTGAAGTAACGATGAACATTCATTATAATGTTGCGAGCTTGACTTGCAAATCTGGAAACGGTGCGACGAATGATGCTGTCATCTTGAGACATCTGCTTGAAAAGAAAAAAAAAATCTTTCTTAGTTCGTTGCTGTTTATTGCTCCACTGAGATTATTATTTCATATCACTCAATTAAGTCTCTGATATCTCTTAAGTTTGAAAATATATTCATATAAGAAAATTAGAAACAATATGTTGAAACCAACCTCATTAAAACTAAGGATGAGCTGAAGAGTGCGAAGTAGGTCCATAGATTTCAAATTCATTCCTGGACTGAATTTTCCCGCCCGCGGCCAGCCTACACCTCAACGATACCAGATGCATCCATCTGATTATTTACTTTTTTTATCAGATATGTCCAGAAATACGGACATATATGATATTTGAGTAAAAATGTTCGAAAGTCATAATGGGAATTCTATGCATTTATTTATAGAATATATAAGGACATAATAATTCGGTGAATACATAGTCTCGAAACTGCAAACTTCTCATATCGCCAATTGGCAACTGCCAACACGCCAACGGCTCTAGCTGAGAGGACCAGACCCAACGATGTGTCTCGGCACTATTGTCAAACCGAGTCAAGCACGAATGCAACATAATAAGACATATTCTTCATTTTCTCTTTACATATTACACGCATCTAAAATCTGAAAGCACCAGCGTATTCAGGGTGATTTTATTGTTTAATAACACAAGAGTTTATTTTATCTTGATCTCATGAATTATGCAAAAATCCGATGATGAATAAAAACAGGTATAAAGAATGAAATGTTTCTCCCTTCACTTCTACTCGTTGTAATTCCTTTGTATTTTAACTTATTGATTTCAGGAAAAGATAATTTATTTGTACATTTAATACCGAATCCTTAGGTATGACCAAAACTTTCCTATCTTTTGTAAAACGTGAGATAAATGAAGAAATGTAAACATATTGCTAGTTTTCTAAGCTACATACGAAAATTTGACCCACTGAGCGAGCAGTCTGCCTCCCGCTACCAGCCAATCAGAGGCCGCCAAACAAACGTCTCGTAGGCTCAAGAATCTACCTTTTTTTATAGTTAGTGTGGGGCCCGGTGCCTGGGCGGTGAGGCCGGGTGTCACGGCCCCAGACGATGTGACTGTACTCTAAAGTAACAGTTATCTAACGCCGGTTTTTTTTTTTTTTTTTTTTTTTTTTTTTTTTTTGTTTTCTATGTTGTTGTACCTGCCCTACTTTTCAAAACGTATGAATTCAAAATTCAATGTTTACCGTAAACTACCAACCGAGCGGTAAGCGCCTCAGCGGCGTGGTTGGTTGGTATTAGAGTCCCACCTCGGTGGTCGCCAGTTCGATTCTCGGCCATTCCTTTGAGGAGTGAGAGAATTGTATTTCTGGTGATAGAAGTTCATTCTCGACGTGGTTCGGAAGTCACGTGAAGCCGTTGGTCCCGTTGCTGAATAACCACTGGTTCCATGCAACGTAAAAACACCATACAAACAAAACAACCGAGCGGTAGTTTCCCGGATGTAATTTTCACCCCTATCATTTGAAAATGGCTTGGTCTTGTTATTTAGGTAGCCGCTGAGTAGGGAAAGACCCTCTCTCCTTCACCCCCTTTTTAACCCCTAGTGCTAATAAATTGGTCCGTCAGCTGTTGAACACTTACGTGGGATTCCACACAGGTGAAAAGTGCTTACAAACAGACCGACCGACCGACCAAACTACCGTTGTTTGTAGTAAGATGGTCATATCTACAACAAAACCAACTAAACCACTAACAAAATAAGGTTGACTGAATCAGTGACCAAAAACAAAAATGGCAATAATAAAGATAATACCAATAGACGACTTAATCTCTCATGATAAAGTTTGTCCAGACGTGATGCCCATCCCAAGATTTAATTTCATTGTACTTCCTGGTGCGTGACCTGGCTGACATTGAGCGAAGACAGATGGACTTTCCCTTTTCTTTCATGTATGGTATTTTAATCCATAGATGCTCGACTTCTTATAGGATCTTTAGACTTTTTTGTTTTTTTTAGTTTTATAACTTCTTTAAATGAAAATAATGGCGATAGCGATGAAAAACAGTAATATTTTTATTTATTAATTTAGACGTAAAATATTCTCAGCGATCGATAATTTCATTTTGTTATTAAGGAGTTGAGGTTCACAAGAGGTCTTAGTATCTCCTACACTATCATTTGCCATAAGGACCACATGGTTTGAACAACCAACCACCAGGTCACTCGCTGCTACTCAAGATTCTTCCTTATCAATAGTTTACTCATTTCCAGAGATGCCATTTACCTTTTTGAACATATTTTTATCAAGAGAACAGCTGTTTACTCCAGAGATGCGGTTTACTCTTTTGAACATGATATTTGTATTAAGAGCATAGCTGTTTACTTGCTCATCATAAAAAAATGTATTAAGAGAATAGATGTTTACTTGCTATTCATAAAAAAATAAAGATCACTCGTGGTGTAATTTATCCCTTGAATCTTTACCACCACATGGCCAAACGATGTCTCTGATTTTTAAGAAATACAGTTTTCCGCGCTGTCGTAGCACTGCGTGTATGGAATTCATGTAAGTCGTAATTGTGTCATTATATGATTGGCAGCAGATGGATGTACGATCGGTAAAGTCTAAATCTTCAAAAAGAAAACAAATACAATTTGTCATAGGAGCTGTGGGCTTCTTCGAGAAGCAAAAGAGGATCTACGATAACACCAGGGATTAAGATTCCCTTTGGAATCGCCGGAGTACAGCTTCTAATTAATCAAGTTGATATGATTTATTTTTGGAAAAATATAAACGACGCAGTTCTGTCAATCTAAAGCTTCTTGAAGGAACGGAATCCACTCTTGGCTCGTGCATGGATTCCGTGTCTTCAAGGAGCTTTAGAAAACAGGAACTGTGTCGTGTGTCCTTTTCCAAAACTAAATCAGATCAGCTTGATTAATTAGAGACTATCCTCGGGGGATCTCGGAGGGAATCTTTGGTCTCTGGTTTTGCCGTGGACCCTCTGGTACTTTTCAGAAAGACCAGAAGACTTGGTTATGTAAGGGGTCCTGGTTATCTAAAGGGTTCTTCTCAGTCCCTCCTGATCACTGTGCCCTCCACTCATTTCAAACAGGGTATTGTTCTTCTTTGTTTTTGTATGAACGTCATTTGGCATTAACTTTTCTAATAACTTTATTGCTTGTTTAAATTATTTTGAATGACCTGATAATTGCAAGGCTCAAATATTGCCCAAGTTTCATAACTGGCTTATCAGGTTCGAAATAGACCTACTTCAGAAATGCTAAAAATGTTCTAAATTCGGTTGATTTTATATACGAGGTCGAATGGACTCTCCGTTTTTTTCTTTTTGTTAAGCCTACTGACCAATTATTATTGCCTCATTTCTCCCCGCTTCTCTGTCACCGCTTATGTCTGTCTGTGTCTGTGAGGTTTTAAATCCAAAAGTAGTTGCCAATGTCAAAATTAATTGTCAATTTCAAAATTACGTACTCTCTCTCTCTCTCTCTCTCTCTCTCTCTCTCTCTCTCTCTCTCTCTCTCTCTCTCAGGAAAACAGGTGGATGTTATTGCTCATTTTAGCGATTTAAAAAAATAGGGAGAGTGGGGCGGGATCGGAATGGAACTATCCAATGTTTAATGGAGACTATGTAATCGGTTGAGTGTGCTGGTGTTAGCCACTGGCTCCTGAGAAGTGAAAAACCTGCTCAGACCACATCCTTATAGTGTTTGTTTCCTATTCTAAGACTTCTTCATCAAATGTCTTTCTTTTTGAGATGAAACTAGTCTGATAGTGAACTAATCCTCTTAGCAGTCTAGATATAAAAGTTGGTTTGACTTTTGCTGTACATATTCCTATTCAGTTCCAGTTTTTTTTTTTTTACTTAGAATCGAAATTAACCCATCAGCAACATTTTCCCTAGCTATAATGATGATAATAACAATCCGTTTTTCTCAGTAGTAAAATCAAATGACATGCATACACAAATAATTAAGTGAGAGGTCCATTGATCGAAAAGGGGAACCCTGTATATTTAGGCTTTTACAGGAGAGGCATGTGCAGGTCCTCTTGGATAACCAGCGTACATGGAATACTCGTTATAAAGCAGGGCCTGTAGGATTCTCTGGGAGGCACCAAGGTCCCTGGCAGCACTAGGGACTAAAGATTCATTTCGGCATTTCCGAAGGCTAGCCTCAGTTAGTCAGTTAATTTGAATTAGTTAAGGAAATGACACACAACACAGCTGTTGCTTCTAAAGCTCTTTGAAGACACGGAACCCATCCTTAGCTCCGGAGACATAGTTGGCTCGTGCATGGATTCTGCGTCTTCTGTGAGGAGCTGCGATGTCTTTTTTTTTCCAGTACTAAATCAAATTGATTTGTTTAATTAGAGGCTATCCTTCAGGGATTCCTAGTGGAATCTCTGCTCCCTGGTGTTGCTGGGAACCCACTAGTGTTTCTAAGAGAAGCCCATAGGCCCTCTTTTGTAAAGAGGCCCTCCTTACTGGCTTAACTGTAAAGCCTAGGGCCCTGGTTATCCAAGGGGGCCTTCTCACGTCTTTCCTGTAAAAGCCTGGAAGGACAGGATGCCCTGTTTGCTTTCTACCCATTTGTTTTATTTTTTATTTTTATTTTTGTGTGCATGCTATTTTCGTATTACCCTTTCTAATAACTTTCTTGCATCTATCTATTCAGGTTTTTTGGCAACAATGCATTATTATTTTTGTATGAAATAATATTTTTATTGCAAATAATATTAATGTTTATTATTATTATTATTATTATTATGTTATTATTATTATTATTATTATTATTATTATTATTATTATTATTATTTAGGAAGCAGACCCTTTCTCAAGCATACTTTATTAAAAGTAATGGCTACTTCAGCAGCGTTACACTTGCAGAGATTCTTCTCAATTTTCCGAATAGCGGCTTTTTCCGTGCTACTTAAACAGGCTAGTAGAGCGCCTATATTATCACCTATTTTGACACTGTATTTGATCATGACCTCTATAGGCGCTCTTACTAGCCTGTTTCAGTAGCATGGAAAAAGCCGCTATTCGTAAAATAGAGAAGAATCTCTGCAAGTGTAACGCTGCTGAGGTAGCCAATACTTTTAATATAGATTATTATTAGTTATTATTATTATTATATTTTTTTTTTTTTTTTTTTTTTTTTTTTTTTTTTTTTTTTTTTTTTTTTTTTTTGCTCTTATCACAGTCCTCCAATTCGACTGGGTGGTATTTGTAGTGTGGGGTTCCGGGTTTGCATCCTGCCTCCTTAGGAGTTCATCACTTTTCTTACCATGTGCGCCGTTTCTAGGATCACACTTCTGCATGAGTCCTTGAGCTACTTCAGGCCTCTAGTTTTTTTTTCTAGATTCCTTTTCAGGGATCTTGGGATAGTGCCTAGTGTTACTATGATTATGGGTACAATTTCCACTGGCATATCCCATATCCTTCTTATTTCTATTTTCAGATCTTGATACTTATCCATTTTTTTCCCTCTCTTTCTCTTCAACTCTGGTGTCCCATGGTATTGCGACATCAATGAGTGACACTTTCTTCTTGATTTTGTCAATCAACGTCACGTCTGGTCTATGGTCTATTTGCACGTATCACCCTATCTGTTCTGATACCATAGTCCCAGAGGATCTTTGCCTGATCGTTTTCTATCACTCCTTTAGGTTGGTGCTCGTACCACTTATTACTGCAAGGTAGCTGATGTTTCTTGCACAGGCTCCAGTGGAGGGCTTTTGCCACTGAATCATGCCTCTTTTTGTACTGGTTCTGTGCAAGTGCCGGACATTCACTTGCTATGTGGTTTATGGTTTCATTTTTCGTATTGCACTTCCTACATATGGGAGAGATGTTATTTCCGTCTATTGTTCTTTGAACATATCTGGTTCTTAGGGCCTGATCTTGTGCCGCTGTTATCATTCCTTCAGTTTCCTTCTTTAGCTCTTCTCTCTGTAGCCATTGCCACGTGTCATCGCTGGCTAGTTCTTTAGTCTGTCTCATTTATTGTCCGTGCATTGGTTTGTTATGCCAGTCCTCTGTTCTGTTTGTCATTCTCCTGTCCCTGTATATTTCTGGGTCTTCGTCTACTTTTATTAGTCCTTCTTCCCATGCACTCTTTAGCCACTGTCTTCACTGGTTTTCAGATATTGCCCCAGTGCTCTGTTCTCGATGTTGACGCAGTTCTCTATACTTAGTAGTCCTCTCCCTCCTTCCTTTCGTGTTATGTATAGCCTGTCCGTATTTGCTCTTGGGTGTAGTGCTTTGTGTATTGTCATATGTTTCCTGGTTTTCTGATCTATGCTGCGGAGTTCTGCCTTCGTCCGTTCAACTATTCCTGCGCTGTATCTGATTACTGGCACTGCCCATGTGTTCATGGCTTTTATCATATTTCCGGCGTTGAGTTTTGACTTGAGTATCGCCTTGGGTCTCTGCATATATTCTTTCCTGACGGGGGTGTCCTTCATCTCTTGGTGTTTTATATCCCCTCCTTCCATTATTCCGCCCAGGTATTTGTATCCAATCTCATCTATGTGTTTGATGTTGCTCCCATCTGGTAGCTTATCCCTTCAGTTCTCGTTACTTTGCCCTTTTGTATGTTGACTAAGGCGCATTTTTCTATTCCAAACTCCATCCTGATGTCCCCAGATGCAATCCTTACAGTCTGGATTAGGGTATCTATTTCCTTGATGCTCTTACCATACAGCTTGATGTCGTCCATGAACATCAGATGGTTAATTCTGTTGCCTCTTTTCTTGAGTTGGTACCCGGCATCCATCTTCTGTAGTACTTTTGTCATGGGAAATCATGGCTACTACGAAGAGTAGTGGGGAGAGTGGAGGCTCCCTGGAAGATCCCTCTCTGCCTTATATTAACCTCTCTTGCATAGTCTTATTCCAGAGCTTGTAAGTATTGTATTCCAGTTGCGCATTGTATTTTTTGAGGAAGCTGATGGTGTTTTTCCTCTGCCCCATATATTTTCAGGCATTCTATTAGCCATGTGTGTGGTATCATGTCGAAGGCTTTCTTATAGACTATCCATGCCATGCCTAGGTTGATTTTCCTTCTCCTACTGTTCTTCATTACCATTTTATCTATCAGGAGCTGGTCTTTTGTGCCCCTACACTTCCTTCTGCAGCCTTTCTGTTGGTGGGGGATGGAGTTTGTCTCCTATAGGTAGGTTGTATAGCCTTCACTGATGATACCTGTTAGTAACTTCCACATTATTGGTAGGCAGGTGATAGGCCTGTAGTTACTGGCTATATTTCCCTTTAATATTATTATTATTGTGATTATTATTATTATTTTTTTTTGCTCTATCACAGTCCTCCAATTCGACTGGGTGGTATTTATAGTGTGGGGTTCCGGGTTGCATCCTGCCTCCTTAGGAGTCCATCACTTTTCTTACTATGTGTGCCGTTTCTAGGATCACACTCTTCTGCATTAGTCCTGGAGCTACTTCAGCCTCTAGTTTTTCTAGATTCCTTTTCAGGGATCTTGGGATCGTGCCTAGTGCTCCTATGATTATGGGTACGATTTCCACTGGCATATCCCATATCCTTCTTATTTCTATTTTCAGATCTTGATACTTATTTATCCATTTTTTTCCCTCTCTTTCTCTTCAACTCTGGTGTCCCATGGTATTGCGACATCAATGAGTGATACCTTCTTCTTGACTTTGTCAATCAACGTCACGTCTGGTCCTGTTTGCACGTATCACCCTATCCGTTCTGATACCATAGTTCCCAGAGGATCTTTGCCTGATCGATTTCTATCACTCCTTTAGGTTGGTGCTCGTACCACTTATTACTGCAAGGTAGCTGATGTTTCTTGCACAGGCTCCAGTGGAGGGCTTTTGCCACTGAATCATGCCTCTTTTGTACTGGTTCTGTGCAAGTGCCGGGCATTCACTTGCTATGTGGTTTATGGTTTCATTTTTCGTATTGCACTTCCTACATATGGAGAGATGTTATTTCCGTCTATCGTTCTTTGAACATATCTGGTTCTTAGGGCCTGATCTTTGGGGTTCACGGGCGGTGGTTATCATTCCTTCAGTTTCCTTCTTTAGCTCTCCCCTCTGTAGCCATTGCCAATTGTCATCGCTGGCTAGTTCTTTAGTCTGTCTCATGTATTGTCCGTGCATTGGTTTGTTGTGCTAGTCCTCTGTTCTGTCTGTCTTTCTTCTCTGTCTCTGTATATTTCTCGGGTCTTCGTCTACTTTTATTAGTCCTTCTTCCCATGCACTCTTGAGCCACTCGTCTTCACTGGTTTTCAGATATTGCCCCCAGTGCTCTGTTTTCGATGTTGACGCAGTTCATCTATACTTAGTAGTCCTCTCCCTCCTTCCTTTCGTGTTATGTATAGTCTGTCCGTATTTGCTCTTGGGTGTAGTGCTTTGTGTATTGTCATATGTTTCCTGGTTTTTCTGATCTATGCTGCGGAGTTCTGCCTTCGTCCATTCCACTATTCCTGCGCTGTATCTGATTACTGGCACTGCCCATGTGTTTATGGCTTTTATCATATTTCCAGCGTTTGAGTTTTGACTTGAGTATCGCCTTGAGTCTCTGCATATATTCTTTCCTGATCGTGTCCTTCATCTCTTGGTGTTTTATATCCCCTCCTTCCATTATTCCCAGGTATTTGTATCCTGTCTCATCTATGTGTTTGATGTTGCTCCCATCTGGTAGCTTTATCCCTTCAGTTCTCGTTACTTTGCCTTTTTTGTATGTTGACTAAGGCGCATTTTTTTTCTATTCCAAACTCCATCCTGATGTCCCCAGATACAATCCTTACAGTCTGGATTAGGGTATCTATTTCCTTGATGCTCTTACCATACAGCTTGATGTCGTCCATGAACATCAGATGGTTGATTCTGATTATTATTATTATTATTATTATTATTATTTTTTGGTAGAAGACCCTCTTTTTAGGCAAATACTGTTAAAAAGGATGGCAGAATTAAGCGAGTTGATTTTATATATTTTATTTTTTTTCTAATTTTCCTTACAATTCGCTTCTCAGGCTCAGCGATGTTTCTGAGTAACTGGCCAATATTCATATTGGGAATTTTCAAAAATTGTAAATGCTGAAGGAATCTTTTATTAGAACAGGATATCAGGTCCAGGTCAAGCAGGGGTCGTTCGTATCAGTGCCGGTATTATTCCGTAAGCGTAGTTCAGTTCGGGCCAGGGTCGTCTTTGGATTAAGGGCTGGTGTTGGTGCCCTGGTATAGCTGGTATTACGTGACGTTTCGACCTTCTCGTAGGTCATCTTCGGACGAGTCGATTTGAAGAGACTGTAGCAAGAAAGTTTGCGGAACGGTATTTATAGCGGCACGGACCTAGAGTTGCATTCTCATTGGTCGCCGGTCTTGGACGAAGCCGTGATCTCGCCTCGAAGGTCTCGGGGATTCTCTTGTGCGAGCGCCACAGTGGTGTGCCTGGGGCTGGGATGAACGTCAGGAATTCCGTCTGTAGCGGGAATCGTATCATCCTGTGGGGGCTCCTGATTATCTGGCATCGTCGGGGGGTCGCTCGCTGCTCTCCGGGCGGCGGTGGGAAGGAGACCGGCCCGACCAATGAGAATGCAACTCTAGGTCCGTCGCCGCTATAAATACCGTTCCGCAAACTTTCTTGCTACAGTCTCATCAATCGACTCGTCCGAAGATGACCTACGAGAAGGTCGAAACGTCACGTAATACCAGCTAGACCAGCACCAACACCAGCCCTTAATCCAAAGACGACCCTGGCCCGAACTGAACTACGCTTACGGAATAATACCGGCACTGACGACGACCCCTGCTTGACCTGGACCTGATATCCTGTTCTAATAAAAGATTCCTTCAGCATTTACAAATTTTTGAAAATTCCCAATATGAATATTGGCCAGTTACTCAGAAACATCGCTGAGCCTGAGAAGCGAATTGTAAGAAAATAGAAAAAAACAATATATAAAATCAACTCGCTTAATTCTGCCATCCTTTTTAACAGTATTATTATTATTATTATTATTATTATTATTTTTATTATTATTATTATTATTATTATTATTATTATTATTATTATTATTATTATTATTATTATTATTATTATTATTATTATTCCATAAGCGAGGTCAATGTCAGGCCTTAGAGGTTATGTTGATGATGGTTGACATTAATTCTATGTACAAAAACATGAATTCAACATGAATGAGTACAGCTGAGAGGATGAAGATAGATGGTTGAAATTACTAACAGATTCTTTCTGGGAAATATTTACATCCATTCAAATATATGTACACAGTTTTGTTATATATGAAGATTTCCTAACCTAAATTACTTTCAAGTTAAAAATGAATTTCGTATATTTATGATTGAAATATTACGATCCCCTCAAAACCGTGTTATATAAAAAGTAGTTTTTGAAGGATAAAAATAATAACGGAATGGGTCCATGTAATTTTGCCACACATGGAATTTTCGCTAGTTTTTATTCAGTCTTGATGGGAAAAAAATGAGAAACGTTTAACTACATGTTAGAAATCGATGTTTTAAACTTTCATAAATCATGATTAAAGTCTTCGGAAAAAGAAGAAAAATCCTTTTCTAATTATGGAACATGTATTGGTGGGAAAAAACCGAAATGCATTTCCAAACTTTAAAGTTTGTTGTTTAAAATCGTCAATAACGATTACGCCGGGAAATATTTGTGATCAGACACGTTGAAACCCTCTGACATTAGCGTAGGTAAAACACTGTACTACTTAACCACGCATGGAGTGAATGAAAACAGCCAGATATCTACAAGAACATGGCGCAAAAGAAGGAATAAAATACAACTTTTAACCTTCTATAGGTATAAAAGGGAAGTTAGTCCTAATGTTTCAGATTTTTTCAGTTAGAATATCTGAAAAGAGTTAAAAAAAGACGTGTATACCATAACTTTCATTACCATAACTATCAGTACATATCAGTACATTAGTCCTGTGGATGTAGGACCACCATTGGATTTTTATATTTTGCTAGTTTTTTATATATTTTTTTCTCTGGGTGAACTGTGATGCCATTATTTTAAAGATGTAATGTTTTCCATTTTGGATATATGATTCCATTCAAGGCCAATCTCTTGTCGAAGTTGTTGTTATTATTTTATTCAAAGTAATGGCTACTTTAGCAGCGTTACACTTGTAGAGATTCTTCTCTATTTTCCGAATAGCGGCTTTTTTCGTGCTACTTAGACAAGCTAGTAGAGCGCCTATAGAGGTCATGATCAAATACTAGGTCAAAATCGGTGTATATATTTGAATTTTACAGATAAACTATGACATAGTCATCAAAGTCATTAACGATTTCTCTCTCTCTCTCTCTCTCTCTCTCTCTCTCTCTCTCTCTCTCTCTCTCTCATCGCATGAAGTGAGCTTTCGTCTGGAGCTGCCAGACATCCTCTAGGCTGAGAAGTTGATGTGGACTGCTTTTGGTGTGGTGTTCATCCTCCTTATATTTGGGGTTGCCACCAGGAGTTCTGCCCCATGCTGATCTATTGGCTGGTGGTGGTAAGTCTTTTTTTCATTGGTGGCTTGAGCCAGGTCTCAATCCACTTTCGCCAAGTCGATGGTTGCGAAGCTGCAGGATTTGCAGCCGTCTGGACTTCCTGATCTATGGGTTACACCAATTTGATTTTCGTTGGCTGCCTGAGCATCTCGTTCGGGGGCGTTGTCTTTCGTAGAGTTGTCGTGGTCAGTGGTGTCATTGTTGGTGGCAGGTCATCTCATACTCGTGGGCGAGAAATTCTTCTTGTGACAATATTTCAGTGGGCTTGGTTTTGATTTGCTGGATGAGAAATGCCTCCAGCAAGCGTAACCGAAGGGCATCAGGTGCCCTCCCGATGATCTTCGTGTTCTGGATGATCACATCTCGGGAGATGCGGGCGTGATTCTTGATAACCCCCTGTTGGGCGTGGCAGGAGAGTCTCTTAGATATGTGCATGCTAGTTGTACCTAGGTAGATGTCGATGCAATCGCGGACTGGGAATGTATACTGGTACACCACATGCATCTGCTTCAAGGGGTCTCATGCCTGTGTAGAGGGGTTATTTTTCACAATAAGATTGCGCGTCCTCCGATTCTTGTAGTATATGATGAAGTCAATATTCTTGATGTCGTTGGTCTGGGATACATTTTCGGAAATAATTTTCTTAAGAGTCCTCTTCTTCACGGTAATGGGAACTCATAAAGGCTTAATAATACATCTTGATATTATCCTGGGGGCGGGGCTGCGAGCTCTCACTACTGTACCCTTTCTCCTGGGCTGTGCGGACTTCCTTACTGATTAATTTATTTGAATATCCATTATTCACGAGTACTTGGGAGGCACGGTAGAGTTCCTGGTGAGTGTCCTGCCAGGTCGAGCAGTGGGCGAGGGCTCTTCCTGACGAAGGCCCTGATGGTGGTGCTTTTGAATCTGGCGGGGTACTTGCTGTCACTGTTGAGGCAATCCCAGATTAGTCGTCTTTGTGTAGATGGAAGTATGGAGACTGTCTTCTGTCTTACTCCGTCTTCTGTCTTACTCACAAGGATGTTGAGGAGGGGGAGCCGATCGTTGGTGATGTATTCAACCGTGTAATTGAGCACATTGCACTGCTGAAATGCTTGATGGAGGGATTCTACCACATCCTCGGCATTGACTTGCACAAAGATATCGTTGATATAACCGCCATATGTAGGGGGTTGCTGCATGCTGGCGAAGACCCGTTGTAAAAGTTAGCAAAGATGACTCCCAGTGGGGAGCCCATCACCACACCATCCTTCTGGCGGAACATCTGGCCACGGTAGGTGGAGAAAGGGGCCTTTTTGGTGCAGATCTCCAGCATCATACGGAGCGAGGCTTCAGGTATGTTGAGGGGCGCTGTCAACTGACTCCTGTAGACACGCTCAAGGATAATATCTATGGCTTCATTGACAGGCACGTTCGTGAACAGGGACAACGCGTCCAGCAAGGTGATAATGCAAGCGCCAGGGGCGTCCTTGATAGCTCCTAGGAATTCTGCTGACTACTGCTGGCTGTATCGACTTGGGGCATAGGGGGTCAAAATTTAATTAAGGCGTTTAGCCAAGGCGCCTGGTTGATGATCGGCTGGAGGGGGTTTCCTTGTTTGTGGGTTTTTACGTTGCTATATAGATAACCCAAGCTGTAGTCTCCTTGTATGGGCAGGAGGTACACAGCGTTTGTTGCAGCATTCACTATGCTGATGACTCCGTTGGCCTCCCTCTTGATGTCATCTGTCGGGTTCCTCGTCAGGCGCTTGAACTTGCTCTCGCATGACAAAATATCATCCAGCTTCTTGTGATATTCGGTAGTATCAATCAAGAAAAAGGCTGCCATCTTTTCCGCGTGTTGCACTGTGATGTTTTCTTTCTCCTTCAATTCCTTCGCTGCTTTCTTCATCTCCTTGGTGAGGATCCCGCTGGTGTGCAAGCCCCTCTCTGTAAGGGCTTCAACAAGTAGGAGGGGATGAAGGGCGTCGGTAGTTCTCACGACGCTCCTGGCTTCAAGTTGCTGGATGGAGTCGAGGAGCAACTCTTGTGGTTAGGCCTGGGTCTCGAAATGAAGTGGCAATTAAGGCCCAACTTCAGAAGGGTGTCTTGATCTGGGGTCGGGTCATAGTTTGTAAGGTTTATGTATCCTTGGGTTCATTCAGGGACGCTGAGATTGCCAGCATTCAGGGAGATGAGCTTTTGCAGGGCGCCTCTCATCTGCTGCTTCATATCGTCTTCCTGAAGGCAGTCGATGCATTTTTAGATGTTCCTAGGGTGCGTTGATTCCTCTCATGCGGGATTGTCTTATTTTCATTATTATTATTATTATTATTATTATTATTTTGCGCTTTTATCATAATCATTCAGTGATGGTTTCAACTTTTATCATTTTAAGAGTGCTTCTCCGTACCATACCACAGTGTTTGTACGTCCATGATATCCTTTAGGTGAAAGTATTTTTGACAAGACCAACTACTGGATTATAAAAGAATTTTTTTTTTGCCCTTGCTACTCTGCTGCTTTAGCCTCTAAATTTGGGATCTAATAATCCCTCCACTAATCCCTCCACAAACATAGTTATATGAAAAAACTGTTAGTTTCATGAGGTGACACGATTCGTGGTCAGATTACATAAAACCAGCCTTATGCCAGCGAAGGGCTCTTGCCCAAAGGAGACCAGTCATTTGTATAAAGTTTTCAAGGGAATAAGGATCCTTGTAGGACCTGTTGCTTTCCCCACCCAACTGCAGTTGTGGGTGACTGGATGGCATTTAGTGGTAGACTATCGCTCCTTTCCTTAATGGCCTATCACATAGACATGTGGCTCCCAAACATGACCATACTAGGGACCCCCAGATATGATCGAGTCCAAGCCGAGGACCCCAGCCAACGTAGTACATTTAGCATTTGCATATTCCAGCACAAAACAAGTATAAGTAAATATATAAAATTTGAAATTAAGCTTATGATATAAATAATGATATAATAAATATGTGCAAGCTAGCTGCTTGCACACCGAAGTATCGATAACACCAACACTAGGATGATATAGAATAAGTGATAGATATTTTTTATTGTGCATGTATTTTTTTCTGGAGATAGAAAAATCTTGATTTTATCCTTGTGTCGCGGACCCCCTAGGGCCTTGGGTCCGCAGACTCCAGTTTGGGAACCACTGAACTGTTACAGCGCATCTATTCGGAGCTTTCTCCCGATCCCGAGTCTTTTGACATTACTCAGGACTGGAAAGTTTAGTCATCACATACATTGAGAACGCATTTCCCACATGAACACCGTCATGGCTCCTAATCTGGGAAGATATTTCTGCATTAAACTCCGGAGTATCAGAGGATCTACATAAAATTGCACTGAAATGTCCTGATTTCCTGGGTTCGAGTCTCGGCAATTCTTAATCCTTTCTGCAGTGATCGCTTCCATTTCAGCTGCTAATGACGCTCATTCTTACGAAAACCGACTTTATGTGCTTTCCCAACTTAAAGATCTGTACTTTTGCATAGTTTTGTATTGCTATTGGATTATTACACATTTCTATTGAAAAGATTCTTAGGTCATTCTACACGAAAT
>NC_087202.1:89436994-89446994 GCF_015104395.2 Macrobrachium nipponense | reverse complement strand
GGCGATACTCAAGTCAAAACTCAACGCCGGAAATATGATAAAAGCCATAAACACACGGGCAGTGCCAGTAATCAGATACAACGCAGGAATAGTGGAATGGACGAAGGCAGAACTTTGCAGCATAGATCAGAAAACTAGGAAACATATGACAATACACAAAGCACTACATCCAAGAGCAAACACGGACAGACTATACATAACACGAAAGGAAGGAGGGAGAGGACTACTAAGTATAGAGGACTGCGTCAACATCGAGAACAGAGCACTGGGGCAATATCTGAAAACCAGTGAAGACGAGTGGCTAAAGAGTGCATGGGAAGAAGGACTAATAAAAGTAGACGAAGACCCAGAAATATACAGAGACAGGAGAATGACAAACAGAAGAGAGGACTGGCACAACAAACCAATGCATGGACAATACATGAGACAGACTAAAGAACTAGCCAGCGATGACACATGGCAATGGCTACAGAGGGGAGAGCTAAAGAAGGAAACTGAAGGAATGATAACAGCTGCACAAGATCAGGCCCTAAGAACCAGATATGTTCAAAGAACAATAGACGGAAATAACATCTCTCCTATATGTAGGAAGTGCAATACGAAAAATGAAACCATAAACCACATAGCAAGTGAATGCCCGGCACTTGCACAGAACCAGTACAAAAAGAGACATGATTCAGTGCAAAAGCCCTCCACTGGAGCCATGTGCAAGAAACATCAGCTACCTTGCAGTAATAAGTGGTACGAGCACCAACCTGAGGGAGTGATAGAAAACGATCAGGCAAAGATCCTCTGGGACTATGGTATCAGACGGATAGGGTGATACGTGCAAACAGACCAGACGTGACGTTGATTGACAAAGTCAAGAAGAAAGTATCACTCATTGATGTCGCAATACCATGGGACACCAGAGTTGAAGAGAAAGAGAGGGAAAAAATGGATAAGTATTAAGATCTGAAAATAGAAATAAGAAGGATATGGGATATGCCAGTGGAAATCGTACCCATAATCATAGGAGCACTAGGCACGATCCCAAGAAATCCCTGAAAAGGAACCTAGAAAAACTAGAGGCTGAAGTAGCTCCAGGACTCATGCAGAAGAGTGTGATCCTAGAAACGGCACACATAGTAAGAAAAGTGATGGACTCCTAAGGAGGCAGGATACAACCCGGAACCCCACACTATAAATACCACCCAGTCGAATTGGAGGACTGTGATAGAGTAAAAAAAATAAAATAAAATAATAATAATAATAATAATAATAAAAATAATAATAATAATAATAATAATAATAATAATAGTAGGGAAAAACTCTCTATCGCGAGAGTATATATAATGTTCTAAAGGGTCCACAATAATACAAAGTGTAAAAAGTCCGTGTATAATTTTGAAGACTTTACAGATAGCTTTCGGACCCTTCCCTGGGTTCATCTTCAGTCCAAATGAACAAAAAGTTACGGCAAGTGCAAAGGTAAATTTAAAAAACAAGAGTCGTTGAAGATCGTTGACAACGGTCGTTAGCTCGTTAATGGGCCAGGAGAAGAAAGAGGGTAGTTAACAATAACTAGGTGATACCCTCTCCCCTACAATCCTTCTGGCTGCAAATCCTGTTGGATACTTCGTACAGGTTTGTTGCAAGCATTACATGAAGTCCTTCATCCAAGGGCGTAGATTGGGCACCGTTATCAGATTTTCCTCAAGAATCTATTGATTTTATCTTCCCTTTTAAAAACTTCTAAAAAAGTAGGTTCACCATGGGACATAAACTTGGTACTGTCAGATAAAATATTTTCCATTTTTTGTACATAGTCGTTCTTATTCATAATAACTACCCCCTTGCCTTTATCTGGTTTACAAAGGGGGTAGTTATTATGAATAAGAACGACTATGTACAAAAAATGGAAAATATTTTATCTGACAGTACCAAGTTTATGTCCCATGGTGAACCTACTTTTTTAGAAGTTTTTAAAAGGGAAGATAAAATCAATAGATTCTTGAGGAAAATCAAAAGTGAAAATATTATAAATGAAACAACCTATCAACAGCTTTTTGTACCGGTTCCTCGTTCAGCATACTCTATGGACAACCGAAAATTCATAAACCTGATATACCTTTAAGACCAATTATGGCTGCTTACAACAATCCTGCTTTTTCCATCTCTAAATTTTTGGCTGGACTTCTCTCTGAATACAGCAATAGCGAGTTTACTTTGAAAAATGGGCTTGAATTTCAACAAATAATCACTAGACAAGATGGGGACTATTATATGGTCAGTTTTGATGTGGAATCTCTCTTCACAAACGTTCCCACTTAATGAGACGATTATATTATACTGAACAAGATTTTTATTATGATGACACTATCTTTCATGGTTTTAACCGAACTATTTTTTAAACAATTACTCGATCTTGCTGTGCAAGACTCGATGTTCATATTTTAATAAGCGACTCTATTCGCAGGTCGATGGAGTTGCCATGGGATCTCCTCTAGGCCCAATTTTTGCCAATTTTTTTATGTCGGACTTAGAATCGAAATTTTTAAACCAGTGTGATCTCAACTTTAAACCTTCACTTTACCGTAGATACGTTGATGATACCTTTGCATTATTTCAACACCCTTGGCAGGATTGTTCTTTGTTTTTAGATTTCCTTAACAATATTCATCCAAATATTAATTTGACAATGGGAGTCAAAAATGAGGGAATTTTACCTTACCTGGATTTGAAAATAACAAGAATCAATTCTGAATTTGCCACATCCGTTTACAGAAAACGTACCTTTACAGGACTATACTAATAATTTTTATAGCTCATGTCAACGATCTTTTAAACTTAATACCATTCACACATTAGTCAATAGAGCCCTGAAAATATCATCTTCTTGGAAGATTTTTCATGATGAGATCACGTTTTTATTAAGCTTTTTCAAGTCCAATTCATTCCCACAAGAAATAGTTTAGAATGATCAATCAATACTTGCCAAATTTTTTCATCCACCATTGCCTAATTTTGATGTTCCTAAGAAACTGTTTTATGCAACTATCCCATATATGCCTGACTTCAAATTCTCGTCCAATCTCGCACGAATTATTGAACAAGAGATTCCTTGTCTCAGAGGTCAAACTTATAACAAATAATCCCTGTACAATTGGCTTCTCTTTAACTTTAAAGACCGCCTTCAGCCCTTCATGAGATCCAACGTCATATATAAATTTATTTGCCCTGGATGTCCGGGCTCTTACGTTGGATCGACTCGGTGGCGGCTGAGGGTCAGATATTGTAGCCATCTGGGTTTCAGCTTCCGTACTGGTCAGAAAATAAAACAACCTGCATTTTCCAATATCAGGAACCACGCTTCTAATTGCAAAATTGAAATCAAAAAAGAACAATTCAAAATAATAGATTATGTCAAAAATCCTGACCACCTAACTACCCTCGAGTCGTTATACATTAAGAAACTTGTTCCTTCACTCAATAGCAATACCTCCTCAGCAACTCTATACCTGGATAGTTGACGTCGTCTTCGTCAACTGGTTTTTTAGTCATTCCATCTTCTCTCTACATTATGGACGGTTGGTGTTTGGGGTTGTTCTCTCTCTCTTTACCTTTGTTTGTTTTTACTTTGATTTTTAATTTTTAAGACCATTTTAATATTTGTGAGTTCCTTTTTATTTTTTATCATTGAATGTTATTTATGTGTCTCTTTGCTCTTTTACAGACTGATGATGCACAGAAGTTTTATGTGCAAACGTTGCGTTTGTAAATAAAACCTGATTCCTTTTAATCGTTGTATCATGGGACACCTTCTGAAAAAGCTACTATATATATATATATATATATATATATATATATATATATCTAGATATATAGGATAATATCTATATAGATATATATATATAGATATATATATTATATAATATATATATATTAGATTATATATATATATATCTATATATATATCAATATATATCATATATATTAGATAATCTATATACTTCACCAAGATATTATATTCTATATAGTAGAGATATATTATATATATATATATATATATATATTATATATAGATATATATATATATATATCTATCTGTATATATTATAATATATATTATATATATATATATAAGTATAACAGATATATCTATAATATATATATATAATATATATATACAGATTATATATATATATAGATATATATATATTATTATATTATAACTTAGATATATATAAAAATTTTATATTATAAATATATAGATAATATAATATTATCAATATATATCAATATATATAATATCTATATATATCAAATAATATTGGATATCTTATATATGATTATATATAGGTATAATAATCTATCTGTATATGTATATATATAGATCTATATATATATATAATATATCTATATTATCATATTATCTATATAATATATAATATTAGTAACAGATATATATATTATTATATATATTATTTATATATTATATATATATATATAATATATTTGAGATATATATATATATTATATATATTTATTTATATATATTATATATATTTATATATCTATCTGTATATTATTATTAGATATTATTATATAATAAATATATAAATATATACAGATTATATATATTATAATATTATAATATATATATACCAGATTATATATATAATATATTATAGAATAATATTCATATATATATATATATATATATATATAGATATTATATCAAATATATATCAATAATATATAGATATCTATTATATAATAATATATAAGAAATATCTATAATAGATAGGATATATATATATAATATATTCCTAATATATTATATATTATATATATATAATATAATTATATTAAATATATAATTATTATAATATATATATTTAATAATATATTAATAATAATATACAGAATATATACAGATTATAGAATATATATATTATAATTAATATATATATATAGTTATTATATATATATATATATATATATATATATATCAATAGAGGGATCCACAGTAATATTCTTGTTTATCTAGACATAATATATTTATGGAAATATATACAAAGCTTAAAGCTTTCGTCCATCCTCTGTGGACTTGATCACTAAGCTTAGCGACAAGTCCACATGGAGGATGGACGAAAGCTTTAAGCTTTGTATATATTTCCTTAAATATATTATGTCTAGATAAACAAGGATATTACTGTGGATCCCTCTATTGATTTCTTAGAAGCACGATACAGTGGTTTTTATTTTGCATATATATATATATATATATATATATATATATATATATATTTTATATATTATATTTTATGTATATATATATATATATATATATATATATATATATATATATATATCTATATATATATATATATATATATATATATATATATATATATATATATATATATATATATATATATATATATATATATATATATATATATATATTTTGTTGCGTGCCAGCCGTGATCTCGTTGAGGGTTGAAATATTTATTGATTGACTAGATCAATGACTGTACTCAATTTAGGTGCCTTTGCAACGGAATAATTCAATCAGTGACTGTTTATGACCAACGAAAAAGGGAGACAAAAAACAGCAGCTCTTTGAATATTGTGAAATTTTATCCAGGTGCCTCAAAATATATTGGTTGAAAGAAAAAACTATACATCCACTCAAATTTAAGTATAATTTTCACTAAAATGCAAGGGATATTACAAGGTTACAAACACTAACTAGTGCCACACCAGGTACTAGGGTGATCACTGAATCATCTAGACTAATCTTTAAACTTAACACTTCAAGTAATATATGTTTCCGTAGGCGAGTCTGATATAAAACAGCTAAGAAACACTCAAAATTTGGTACTTTTTTTTGTAACTGTTTCTGTTTAACACCGTTGAATGACACACAGGTAGACACAACAGCACTGCCTATATAATCCAGGACTCACTTGGACAGGTCAGACGGACGAGAACCGAGTTTACTCTCTCTCTGCGCAGTGACCGTCAGCTGATCCACATCTCACCTGCCTGTGCCCTCTCCCTCTCTCTCCTGCCTGCTCCCTCTCCCTCCCTCTTGATTGATTTGGATATCCTAGATTAACAGACAGCATATTTATCATGTCCATTGTATATTTCTGAAAGATGAATGAATATATAACTCTTACATTACTGCAAAGTTTATTTACACAGTTTATATACAAATGATGTACATACACAGGTTAACACATTTATGTTTGCTTGTTCTCCATACTGCTATTACCTTGTCACTTTCATATGTTTTTTACTTTCACTTCTGCAAGTCTTGTCTTTTTTCTTATTTATCCTAATATCGTTATTTAACTTTCTAATTTTAAAGAACACTGATATTTTGGCAAAGGCGGCTATGACACCATTTGGTAAATCAACTCCCGCACATTCAATTTCGGATACAATTTTTTTAAATCCTGGAGATTGACTCCATGCATAGTTTGACATAGTTCCCTCATTGTAGTTAATTTAGAGTAAAATGACTCTGAGGGTGCGTACAGTTCACCTCTGTTTTCTTCATCTGTCCACCTCTTTTCCTTGGTCACACATTCACTAGCTTTCTTACCTAAGTGAGGATATTTTACACAAAACTGTATCCAATGTATCCAAGAGATTTTTCTTTTATAACTACATCAATTGATTTACATCCAAGTTCATCATCTTCAATCTCATCATCTACATTTCCCAGCTCACACCCAACACCCAAGTCTTTGAAACAGTTACTAGTAATGTAAAGTTCAACCACTAGATCTCTTTCACAGAAAGTGTTACCTTTATTATTTGTTTTCATCAGGCCATCACTTGTAGATAGACATTCTAAATTACCAGTAGTTACGTTTGCTTTCTCCGATAGTAGAGCAACATCTTTTCCTAAGAGCAATCTCTTTAATCTGAATTTCACAGTGAGAACATTAAGGTGCTCATATGGCCTGTGCATTTGTCTTATGCACCCAAATAAATGTTCCAATTAAAGTTATTTAATTTTCTAGTCAAAATGTATTCTACACCGGAAGACTTACGAAGCATATTGTGCAAGCCACTTAGTAAGTGAGAAGATAAGACTACACCTTTTTGAAACATATATAGCCCTTTACGGTGTGAAACTTTACTCTCATTGTTAACACTACTTCCGCCATTCTATGCAGAACATTTATTTGGTAACATAAGTTGACACCAAATGCATTATGTGACTGTTTGTCCCCAAACTTATGAGAAGAATTCATTAGGTCAAACCACTGATCCATCATGTTGATGAACTCAGAAGTTTCCTTCCAGTACCTATTCACCAACAGTCCCTTTTCTCCAGGATATGAAATTGAACTAGAGCATGTATTTTCTTTGATAACAAAACGTTGAGTAGAGCAAATTTACTTAGATGTCGCTGATGACCAGATACATTCAAATGCATTTCATTACGTTTATATGCTAAACCATACTCGGTCTTTGTCGCTCTTAACATTTCCCTGACACAGGCATCAGATATGAAACTACCATCCTTCAGATAAAACCCAGAATCAACAAGATTATTCCTTATTAGTTCAACAAAAAAAGTCAAAGTAATGACACATTTGCATAAATACACAGTTCAAACAATACAACAAAACATACAAAAATTGCTGTACGTTGCTATAAATACATAATTCCTTAAACATAACACCCTCCCTCCAATAAAACCTGTAACAAAGCTTTAAACACACACACACCACACACACACAACACCACACACACACACACACTAATACATAGTACTGCATTATAGTTTAATCACCTTGAGACATAAGGAGACATGGAATTGCATCATCCTTTAATGTTCATTGTCGTTTAGGAGTATCGATTCTGAGGAGTCTGGATTTCATGTCATCTTTGTAGATAGTGTTAGCAAAATGCACAAAGCATACCGCTGCATTATCAGCGTTTGTGCTATCAGTGCGACAACAGCAATGAATCAATCCATCGTTTTCTTCAGTTCTTTTGCCCTTGGAAAACTGAAAGTATTGTACTTCTGATCATGATGTCTTTCTTCTTGTATTATAGCACCCATACACTGAACAGTTGTTGGGCATAACTGCAGAATTGAAGTATACTAGTGGAAAAAGATTAAAATGAAAAGATGTACACATGAGGGGGTTGGGGGACTTGGGTCAGGCAGGTGAAGAAGACTGCAAGTCAGTGCATGTAGAGGTGCAGCTGGCGTCATCACTCATTCCCGCTGCGTGCTCTACCTGCGCGCCGTCTGACCAGTCTAAGTGGGTCCTGGTATAATCTTCAAAAATATTCGGAGTTAATGACTGAGTAGTATGGATATTGCAGAGAACTTCTCTTAACTGTTGAGGCGCACACAAAGAGATTTATGTCACTACACTAGGTCCCGTTTTCACTGGACTGGAAATTTGGGGCTACACTAGGTACCGTTTTCACTGGACTGGAAATTTGGGGCTACACTAGGTACCGTTTTCACTGGACTGGTGGGAGCTGGGATTGAAGACACTAGTTTCAAATCGAAAATGCTTTCTTTCAGTACATTACCTGGTATGTCAATGGACTTGACGTTTGTTGTAGTGTGATGGTTGATGAAGCTGGTATCTTCTCATTGCCAATGAAGGAAGCAAGTAGGGGTGCAATTGGATTGCCAATTGTACCAGGCCACTGGATGGGAGATCGTGGTTGTGGTGGTGAGTGTGGGATTCGTTTGGAGTATAAGTCCATGTAAGAGGGGCTCGTAGGATGTAAGTGTAAGGCAAGTTACTGGACTGGAATAGTCTCTCTCAACTCCGAAGGTGGACAGCAGAGGTCCGAGTGATGGCTATGGTTGTAGGACTATCGTGGTAAGAACCTTCTTCCTCTGATACAGCTCCCTATTGTACTGATTTGTAAGGGCGATTCTAGGCCCTTATATCCCCATCAGCAGCTGCCATGTTCAATGTTTTCAAGTAGTAACTTCTTTTGTTCTGAAGTCAAAAGGGGATTGTTTAAATCCTCATGTAGTGCTGGAAAGAACAGAATTTCGACAGAAGTGAGTGTCACTACAAACGACATTGCGGAGGAAAGAGAGGGGTTGAAAGTGGGTCAAGTTACTGGGTGTTAAAAGGGTTCAGGTCGGGTCAAAATTAAATGGCAGGTGACAGAGTTGAGGGCTTGGCCACTGGAGCACTGGTGTTCATTATCACACCCCTCGGTGTTTTTACACAGTGGCGGTAGGAGAAGGTGTGGAGCTTAAGATTTATCCCAAAATTTCCCATGGGTGGTTGGGACCGAATGCAGGTGGCATTTGCAGGTGGCCAGCAAGTCTTTGTGGCGTGAAGCACTATGACTGATGAAAGTTGTTAAAGAGGATTATACGGTATTGGATAGGGAATTAGACAAAAGACTTAAGGGACGGATATCCTGGGATTTCGTCTGAACGACTTGTTAATGACGATGCAGATGTTCTCATTGGGTATGCAACCACCACGGTTGCTGTTGTTAATCTGAGAATCCCATAGGGGCTTCGTATGGAGTGGCTTCCTGTAGAACTATTGTATTCACAGAGTTTCAGAGGAAATTTTAAGCTTCGAAGGTATGTCAAGTGGACCGAAACTAGCTGAACTTATTTTGAGACTAATGTGATTTATGATGCCATTAAGGGTTGAAAATGCGTATGGTGAATTGCGCTTATCTTCCCTGGCACTCCTATATGAGGGAACAAAATAGCTTAGGGCAAAACACCTTGATGCTCCATACTCAAAAACACGCCATAAGAAAATGTAAGCGTAATGAAGTGCCACAGGAACGATCCCAGGTCTTTCAATTGAAAGGCAAGGCCGCTGCTAGCCAATTAGCACAAGTCATAAAAGAAATTGGAACTAAGTTCCACTGTACCTAAGTTATGACCCACGCAGGCTAACTGCCTCGCATACTAGCGTGTTTTCCCCAACTGCCAGCCCAGGTAAATCTCCAGATAAAGTGATACTTTGGTTCCAATTTCTTT
>NC_087202.1:89419494-89426994 GCF_015104395.2 Macrobrachium nipponense | reverse complement strand
CGAAGCAAGCACGTAAGAAAATCAAAGAAAATCGACCCTTTTTTACGATTCACGAAAGGTCAGTATCCTCAGTTCTACGGAAAAATATTGTCCTTGTAAAGGCTTATAGAAAATCGTTATCTCAGACGCTCAGCAAACAAGTTTCTCATCGTCCTCTATTCAAGGTTATTGAAGAGGCATACATTATTTTTCGTCTGGGTGCGGAATCAGTCTGTAAGTGTGGAACAAGATCACTCAAAAACAGGATATGATATATCACGTACATGCATATTACAGCCACACACTTGCATATATCTATCTATCTGCCATATAGTGCATATAAATATATATATATATATATATATATATATATAGTATATATATAGATATATCGATATATATATTATAAGTGTGTATGTGTGTGCGAATGCCTATATCCTTTTCCTATTCTGCACAGATAGTAAGAAATAAAGAGCGAAACAATAGGAAAATTAATTGCATCACCGATATGTACATCCAAAAGCATCAAAATTTTCTGGGAGGTCTGGGTTACCGCTGTTGGCAGGATTACTGTGTCATGGCGCTTTATGACGATAGGAATAAGAGAAAATAAAAGCACGTTCATTTTAATGCTTATGAAATGAACATTATTTGTAAACAAAGTGACGTGATTGACCAGAAGCTTTTTCTTTTAATTGCGTATTAAGATTTTTAAATTGGGTCGTACGGCAAGTGGCACAACGCTCTCTCTTGGGAAGACTTGTAGTTGCTATGGGCAAATTTTCGAATATCTTTTTTTTTTTCTTTCTTTGGGATTTTCTGTAAAAATCTCCCCTTGAGGCCATCTACAAATTGTCTTATTACAATATATGTTAATAAATGCGATTTACAGTTATACATCTTCAAAATTCCAGGCTCAGGTTCGGTTGTCATCAAACTTGTCAATTGGGATTCACGAGTAAGTGGTAAGAAATGTGGACCGATTAACGAGCTAAAACTAGCTTGGAGTTCTTATAAAAAAAGATTTCTCAATCGTAGCACAAAGCAATATCAGTCAATTAAAATAAATGACATAAATCTGTTGAAGAACCCTTTGATGTTTTGTTTGCAGTTGACAATGAATTGCATAAAATTTATTTTAACCAACATTTCTGCAATGAGGAGCTTTTCACCTCAAGAATAGAATTATATGTTTGTATCTCTTTGTTTCTTAGTGAAATGAAATCTTGCTTAAGCATATTATTTGGGAAGAACTCGGTTCCCAAAAGGCAGGTTGTGAATATAAGTTGCCTCTTTTTTATTCCTTGACATTTATATTGCTCTAAATATATAACTATAAATATATGATAGTGTCATATTTCATGTTTCCTACATGCTATTATCTCTGTATATCTGGTATAGGAAAATTATAGTTAATATGATTATCTATATTAATTTCTATATTTTCTTGTGTTTTAGCCTGATGATGAGGATATAAAGTTCTTGAAATGTGGCTAAGAATAAAGAAAATGTTACGGATGTCAGCGGTGCTTTCTTGTTCTTGCATAGAATTATAACTTCAAAGGAATACTATACCTTCATTTCCAGAAAGAGACACGAACACACCCGCAGTAGTACTGCATTAGCGGGTGAACTTTTCTTTCTTCCTGCCGTAGAAGTAATGACAGGGAAAAGTAATCACACACCCGACACAACCTTCTTTATTATTACATTATTAATGATCTGTGTCCGTCCCAGGAGCTCTAAATTATGCCCCCCATTCGTCAATATTAGAGGAAGAATTACGAAAGTATGCACATAACGAAGGCGAATAGGGAAGAAATATTTGTGGAATTACTGAGTGAGCCAAGTACGGTGTCAGGGTTTACCTTACAGGTAGTAGATCTTACTTTGGTGTTGTTGGGGGTAGGGAAGGTAAATGGAAGAGCGTGAAAAGGCATTTCGTGTCGAGTTAAAGATTAAAGATAGAGGAATTCTAGGATAGAATATATATGGTTTATTTATAAGACTGAAAATGTAGAAAATAAATAATGTGCATGTTAAACAGTAAAACTATTTCTAATAAAATATAGAGTACTTATTTTAATTTTCATAGATTTCAGCGCGATTTATTTAACGTGAAAAGTTAGGAATATAATTTTCACAACTTATGCATTTGGGGAAAATCTTGCACGCGTATCGAGTAAGCTGGAGGTTGGATCACGCCTTGTTTCAGTTTGATGTGAGCATTCTGATTTGAAGCGAGTTCTTGGTCTTTGCTTTGTACTGTAGATGTAATGAAAATGTTAAATTTTTGCTGAAAATGTCTGTCCGCCTGTCCGTGTTTCATAATGTAATCAATGGAAGTCCAACCATAGCATTGATTTTCCAAGTTTTGTAGTTAGGTATCTAAACTCGGTATTAGACAGCGAGAGCGAAGTTGAAAATATAAACCAATATATAATGATAATCATATTCACGCAACTGAACTCCAAACAGAATGTTGATATTTTATATTTAGTATTTAGGTGACTAAACTTGGTATCAGAGATAAGCCAGTATGTAAAGAAAATCCTATTCAGTCACCAGAGAACAATCTGTCATCAGGCAAGGTACAGCGTATAAACTGCCTCATAAGCCGACGAAACAATATATATAAAAGAAATGATTGTATAATTCTTACAGTGTAAGCAATATTCAACCTCTTTAAAGCGACAGGATTCCAAGTGCGAGGATGTGCATATGCATGAAGTAAATGAAGGAAGAGAGAGAGAGAGAGAGATATATCTGTAGCTTTTGTTTGTCCACTCACTCACTCGCTTATACACTCACAGCTATATCTAAATCTTTATCAATAGCTGTATCTGTCGTTTATATTTATCCTTACACATGTGTATTATATAGGTATATATATATATATATATATATATAATATATATATTATATATAGTATTATATAGATATATATATATAGATATATATATCATATATATATAATATAGATAATATATATATATATATATATATAATATATTATATCATAATAAGATAGAACATATATTATATCATAATATAGTATATATAGATTATATATATATATATATCCCTAATATAGAGATATATATATATATAATATCTATATATATATATATATGTAAGATATATATATAGTATATATATAATATATATATGTATCAGGTAATATATAATATATATATAGATATATATATATATATAGATATATATAAATAATATCGATATTATATAAGATACTATATATATCATATATATATATATATATACCTATATATATATATACTATATATGATATATATAATATATATATGTAATATATATATATATATATATATATATATATATATATATATATTATAATATATATATTGTATAATGTGTGTATTATATAAACATATACATATATTTTGTGTGTAAGTATATGTATATTGAGCAGCGGATTAAAAAGTCATTCATAAACAAGAGAGAGAGAGACTGACTTCCGTTTTACTCTTATTTTCGAATACATCACTTTCTAGTAATGCTTGAGCAAAGGAAACTACATGAAACATTTAGTTGAAATCCGATTTGTTATTATTGTAAACAAACTTGGAAGACCTTGAACTTATGCGATAAGCTGCAATAAAACTGGAGCCCCTAACGTGAAATGTAAAAAAGAAAAACAAGAATGAGTTAATAATTGTAAATAAACAAATGCAGACATTCGTATTCAGACACGAACGGTGCAAATCATGAAGACTAAGCCGAAAAAGAGGAAACACCGACAATAATTACACTGGAAAATATGGAGTTGTAACTCTTCCTGGATCATGTCTCTTTTGACTCTCATGAGAACATCCACTTCTCCAGAAGTAGCCTCTGGCTTCTTGTAACTTCATGTCTCGCTTTCTTTCGTTCATAGAGACGCACATATTGGAGTCCCATTGCCGAATTTTAGTTCATTTCTATGTAAAGCACTGCTGAGGATTGAATTGTCTATTTACAATGAGTTGCTGGTTCACGATGTCTATTTTTCTCATATATTTTTTGCTTCTGCTTAGCACTACCTCTGACAGCCATCGTTGGCAGCGTTGCCGAGGTCAGTAATTCCGTCTGAATAAAAACATATATCCTAAGAGTTCTCTTGATTTTTCCTTTTTCGTTTTTCTATTTTTTTGTTTTTTTTTCCAAACCTCCATTGAGGACAGCTATCGTACTAAAGCAGAACTGACAGAAATAATTGACAACGTCACTTCAATCTGTTTCAACGGCCTTTCTGTGTGTGACTGTTTTCATTTTTTGATGGCGCTTTGGTTGACAGAATGAAATTAGTTTTCATATTGGGAGAGAGGAAGTAAACAGGTTGGTAGGCCTTTTAAGTGTTTGTTTACATCCGTTCTTTATCTCTTCACGGGTATGTCCGTGTTTGCAATAATTTCTTTCTCTCAAAAGTTTTGTTTGGATTTATTTTAAGGTCTCATACGATTGACTGATTACTTGGGTTTGGATATACGGTTGACTGATTAGTGTCAATTCAAAACAGTGATTTGAAGATAAATATAAGAAAGAAAAGGGTGACCCTGCCTCTGGTTGTTAATAAGGGGAAAGGTGACCCTGCCTCTGAAGAAAGTGTGGCTTTATAAGTTTTGGTTGTTAACAAGGGGAAAGGTGACCCTGCCTCTGAAGAATGTATGGTTTTATAAGTTTTGTTTCTTAATAAGGGGAAAGGTGACCCGACAGGTACTAAAAGTCTTATTGGAGGAGGAGGGAATATGAATTACTTACATATATTATATCGATTTTCATGAAGTAATATAATAAAACCTTCATATTCCGCATTAGCTCCATTTTATGATCATAAAAATGAATGTATTTTCATAAACTAATGAATAAAATACAAGATTTAATCATCCCTTATTACTTAGTTGATGAAAAAGTAATAAACAACCTTTCTTTGGTTTTATTAGCTTCGATTCATATTAATTAAATAGAATCTTATAAGGCAAATGAGCAAATTACGTAGGGGGCGAGACCTCACATTGATTCTGCATTCCGTGTTTGGTGCGTTGTTCCACATACTTGATAAATTCCTTGCTTTAGAAAATAACACAAGTGATCAACTGTCTCGGTATCATTTTACTAAGGTGGAGAAAACTTCAAGAACTTTGTATTTATTCTTTATTTTATTTCCTCTGCCAAGTCGCCTGTTGATAAATTCATTGCGATCTTTAACTTCGTGAGGCAATGGGATCAACTTGCTAATTCAGCCATTTGTTACGATTCCATTTTACTTTTCTGTACTTAGAATTCTTGCCTGCATTATCGATAAAAGAACTGCAGTTGTTTGCGAGGACTGCTCGAACTGAGAAAAATTCTTACTAAGCCTTTAAATTCCCAAGTATTTGTGGTAACGTCTTATACATACATGCATGCATTAATACAAACGTGCACACACATATGTACATACATTATATATATATATTATATAATATAATATATATATATATATCATATATATATATATATATTAAGGATTTTTAAGGTCAAGTGACACTCGTTTAAACAAAATGAGCAAAACAACTAACAGGTAACTTAACCTACCCTCGTTCCGTTGCATATCTCTTAGGAGTTGGCTGGAAGTCCAAGCTAGGCAAAATAAACTCCCGAAATTACAGAAAATATACTTTTTATTTCCCAAAATTAGCTAACATTAAAATGGCATAGAATTTATTAACTCTGACCCAAAGAAAACGTTAAACTGTCATACTCTCTCTCCAAATCATATTTAAGAAAATACCCTTTCTTATCTCATTCTGTCGACTAATCTTAATCTTTCAATAAGTCAATACAAGTCTAGAGAAATCCATTTTTCTATATGGTGACTTCGAATCCATCTGAAATAAAGAGACCACAATTATGACATCGCTTAACCATTAAAGTTAGTCAAAAAAGAATGTGTGCCGCACCCCACTTTTCTTTCTCCAGACACAATGATTGTCATTTCAAAGGTTAACTTTTCCAAAGTTCTCTCTTACGTTACATTATCCGACGGACCTGCAACACCTCTTCCAGGCGTGTTCCACACACTGTCAAACACAATCAGTGAGTCCTCCCTTAGCACTTATTCTCCAGAATAAATGTAATTTTCTGTTCGTTACGAACAAACACACCAACCCTGATGGGCACACAATAATCATGCGTGCTTCATGCCTGAAGCTCGTGATCTTCGAGGCGTCATTGACCACAAAGTGCACTGGTAATCTATCCTGTCTGTTTTTTATTTCAGCATTTTCGAGGAATCCAGCGTTTTGCGTTAGTCTCTAACTGGCAAAAGTTAAGATTAGCAATTCACTACTGTGCCTTCAAGATATATATATTTTATATATACAAACATATAGATATGTATGAATGAATTTTTCTCTCCCTCGGAAATAATATATTATGCATATATTCGTCGTTTCACGAGCTCGAACTCCCGAACACGAGAGCTCACGACTTGCAGTGAGGGCTCGTGTTCGGCGGTTCGAGCTCGTGAGCAGACATATATATATATATTATATATATAATATATAGTTATATATTATATATATATTATATATATATTATAATATTATATAGATATAATATTAGCTAATATATATATTTATTAAAAAAAATTAGAATAGAATATAGATATAATATAGATAGATATTATATATCTATATAGATCATATCTATATATCTATTATCTATATATAGTTAATCTATATCTATATATACTATCTATATATATAGCTATAATATAGATATATATTATCTATATATATATCTATATATATATCTGATATATAGTCTATACTATAATATATATATATATAGTCGTATATATATATATATATATATCTTATATATACTATTATTCTAGATAATATATCTATATATATATCCATATATATATATATATATATATTATATAATATATAATATATCCCATATATTATATATATATGTAATTATATATATATTGTATATTATATATATATGATATATTAATTATACGTATACGTATATATATATATATATATATATATATATATATTATTATATATATATATATATATACGTATATATCTATTATACTATATATATATAATTTATATATATATATAGATATATATACATATATGATATGATATATATTACGTATAGTATATATATATACATATTATATAATAATATCGTATTATATACTTAATATTATCAGAATATATCACTTATATATATATATACATAATATAATATATATATATCTTATATTAATATTATATTAGATATATATAATATATATCATATTAATATATTCACATATATATATATACTATTACACACACACACACACACACACTAGATATATATATATATAATATCATATATATATATAGATATATATATATATATATATAATTATATATATAATAATAGCTAATACACACACACACACATATATATATATATCATATATAGTATATATAATAATACGCATATATA
>NC_087202.1:89406994-89409494 GCF_015104395.2 Macrobrachium nipponense | reverse complement strand
TAGTAAGGTTCCCGCTAACACACTATGAATACGAAAAAACAATATATGTAATTTGTTTCAGTTTATCTGTAAAACTTAATTCTCTGCATATTTTCCCACTTCTATGCGGTGTCGATGTTTCTGACAGCTTTCCTTCACCTGGCTCGGTAAAACACTTCCTTTGACAATTGTTCATCTCTCTCAGATCTTTAACCCAACATAACCTAAACCAAACCTAACCTCATCTATCCTAACCTAACCTAACCTAACCTACACTTAACCTACCCTAACCTCAATTGGCAAAAGACCTAACCTAACCTAACTTTAACCGAACCTCACCTAACCTAACCTAACCTCAATTGTTAAAAATTGCCAAAAGATTGATCTAGATTCCATAAAAACAGCTTTTGGCTATCCTAACCTATCCTTCCCTTAACCTCATCTAACGTAACCTAACCTTAACCAAACTTTACCCTAATCTCATCTAACCCAACCTAACCTATCCTAATTATACCTAACTTTAACCTAACCTAACCTAACCTATCCTATCCTCATATAACCTAACTTATCCTTATATAACCTAACTTTAACCCAATCTAACGTAACCTCAATTGGCAAAAAAAAAAAAAAAACAAAAAAAAAAACGCCCAAAAGATTGGTTTGAATTCCATAAAAGCGGCCTAATCCAAAGGTGACGAACGGGTTTCTTATGTAGATGTTAGGGAAGATGATAGAAATAAAAAATTATAAGAACAAAGACAAAAACTATTTCTTTGTTCTTTATATTGATATCAAATTGACCCCATGGGTCTGGGTGGATTTTTAGGTCTGACCCCACAGGTCTTTTTCCTTAACCTGAATCGTTTTCTCTCTCTCTCTCTCTCTTTCCATATGATGGAAGGTGGTACACCACACCACACAAATTTTAGAAGTAACAGTTTCCTTTAAAAAAATAAAAAAGAAAATTCGATCAGGTAAATTATTAAAAAAAAACAAATGTTGAAAATAATTATTTATTTGTAGATATGACGTTTGATTATTTCCTTGTCAGCAATCCAGATTATACAATTTGGAAGAACTGGGTTTGGAAATAAGGTCTCTCTCTCTCTCTCTCTCTCTCTCTCTCTCTCTCTCTCTCTTCATACCCTGTGTGGTATGCATGTAATGCAACGTCTATGTTTTAAAGGATTCCTAACCGGGGATATCTCAGATATCCAAGAGACGCTACGCGTACCCAGATTCGCCCTTTAATCGGATATGTTCAATGGAACGTCCTTCAAAAGGGAGGGAAGGTTGGCTGGGATTATTTCTCCTCTGATGGAAGTTTGTGGCAGAATTTTTCCTGTGCAAAGTAAAGTCAGGAACGATTATCGAAGAATTAGGTTTGTTGTGGAATTTTTAAGTACCCGAGCTAAGTGTTGGTCAGGTTTAACCTAGAATTTATACTTCAAAGAAAAATTATAAGATGACAATTGCCATATGACTCTTTTCTTATTGAATGGCTCTACAGCTGTTTCTGAAAGAGGATGCAAACAAGGAGTCATATTGGAACTTTTCATATTTGGGAAATGGAATCAGTCGAATCCCAATATTTGATATAATTCAGTTCTAAAAGAGAGAATGAAAAATATTTGTGGTTTTATGGCGAGGAAAGCAGGGTCTGACATTTCCAAAATCGTTAAACTAGGCTACTAAGTGAATGCAGTATAAAACAGGTAATAGGTAGCACAAAATTTACGTAAAAGTATCCATTCTTAATCCTAAGAATGAGCCTGTTTGTTTCAAGGAATTCACTGTCAGTGGGGGTTCACTAAATCAAATAAATCTTTTACTAAAGGAGTACCTTGCAGAACTTAGCTAACAGCACTACCAAAGTGATAAACTAGCTCACAGGTAAATGACATATCTATGATTAGGTAACATGTTAAATACAATTAGGAGTTTTGAGATGCATCCCAGATTTTAGTAATAATATTCACAGTAAGCAGATAACACACTTCAACATAAGCCTGCTGAAAAGCAACAAAGTATATATATAGCTAGGACGTATCCTTCACTAGGGACTAGAGAATAGACTTGACAACTCATGAAGGTAACGCATGCACAGTACATGCTTCGGGGATACAAGTCCTGGTTAGACTACAGGCTGGGAGACAATCTAGACACCTTTCCTGGATCAGGGGCAAGGATTGCTCTATAAAAATGAGACACCTGTCACAGCTATATGATACGAGTGTCATGAGAGCTCAGTGGCTTTGGTAAAGCTATCAGTACAAGAAATAGGATCCACAAGCCTTCCAATTACTTTTCTAGGTAAGTGCTGGAACTGTAGTTGCTGAGTGGAGACAATTGACGTTTCTTCAAGGGAACAATGTTATATTTCCCTCAGGATAAACAGTGGGAATAATTTTTGGATTTATTAGTGGGTCTACCTCTTCTAATTCACTCTTAGACTTGGATACTCAGAGGGGACTGGTGGGGTCGATTCCCGGTAAAGCTCGGTAGTGCCTTTAAAGTCTAA
>NC_087202.1:89396994-89401994 GCF_015104395.2 Macrobrachium nipponense | reverse complement strand
TATCGCTACGACGTGCTAAGATTTGCTTACCTGAACGGGGCGGATTTTAAGTGCTTCTTATCGCTTGTGATTGGAATCTCAGCTCATGTTTTTGTGTGTTTTAATTCACATACACGTTTTTACTTTGGGAATTTCTACATTAACTCAATTAAGTGATCTTTGGCTAGGTTGCCAGTGTTACTTGGCAGCCTTGGCCTTGTCAAGGGAATACTATAAAATGACTGAGAGTAACGCAAAAAACCGAGAGGAAATTGGAAAGATGATGATTTCTAACCTTAGGTAATCTTATAGCCAAGTTACTACACGGCGTAATTATACTCAGTTAAGTATTAATTATATTTACTTAACTATTTATTGCCCTAGGTCATGCACGAGAAGTAGACCTCTGAAAGAGAGAGGTGTTGGATTAACTATTGGATTGGCGAGAATTGAAACACTAATACCATGCAATTGTAATAATAAGGATTCAATAACTAACAACGTGCCCACGGATGGCACAGCCAATCAGAACTCACTTTTATCACACTGTTCACAAATCTGAATTAACTAGCATACAAATGATGAGCTGGAGAGAGAGAAATACACGTGGGGTGAAGCATGGGATCTGCTTGGAGGGGTTCGTTAAAAGTCGAAAAATATTTTGGTAAGAGGAAAAACAGGCCACCAAAATACTTAAGTTCGTCTTAGGCTTACCGTAGGAGACCAAAGGAACGATCCTGAAGGGGTTATCCTACAATAAGGCTTGTGGCTCTTTGAACGAGATGGCGGTCCTGAGAATTGGGAGGGGGGGGGGGGGGGGGGTGGGGGGGGGGGGGGCGGGGGGGGGGGGGGGCGGAAAAGAGATTTCCGCTCACTGAAAAGCCAAAACACGTCTGAGAACGAACCCGAGCGTGTCCAGGTGGCTGCAAGGCTGGAGCACCTCAGGGTGTAACCTAGCATGACAAGAGACATTGGAGGAATGACGTAGGAAAGACAAAATGTGAGAATTATATTATGCGGCAGCCATTTGCACTTCGTTTGCATGGAGGTGGCCGTTTTATGAGCAAGGGTTAACTCTGCACACGCACACATATATGTATATATATATATATATCATACATATATATATATATATATATATATATATATATATATAAAATCATACATATATGGACATATGTATGTAAATATAAATATATATATATATATTTATATATATAATATATTATCTATCAATAAATCAATCACACACACACATACACACACACAAACACACATACATACACACACATCTATATATATATATATATATATATATATATATATATATAGATGTATATATATATATATATATATATATATATATATATATATATATATATATATATATATATATATATATTATAGTACATATATACATATATACATACATACATATATGTGTGCGTGTGTATCTATGTATGTATGTATGCGGGTGTGTGGAAGTGTGTGCAAAAATAAATTTAGTTGCCTTTAAAGTATGTCGAAAGTAGTTCAGAAAGTTTAATGAAAGTTAGACCATCCCATATATTTGCTGTCGGTAAGGCAGCCGAAAAGCTCCAAACTTTATTCTCAGATGAAAGAAGATTATCGTCTTTGATGGTGGTATTTTCATAGAAAATAAAGATTACTAAAAGCTTACGACGTCTTTCTAGTCTAGCCTTTCTGAATCTAGAGGATATATTGTGGCTTACAAACGTTATCACTAATCCTGTCATTCTTATTATTCTTTTGTTTTACCTGTACAATTATTATTATTACTAGCAAACTTACCCATCTATGATGGGTGATAAAATACGGGTGCAGAAGTGAAAAATTTATATGTACTATTTGTTCAGCAATATTAAAATAAGGGCGATAACATGAATAGTCTCTCTCTCTCTCTCTCTCTCTCTCTCTCTCTCTCTCTCTCTCTCTCTCTCTCTCTCTCTCTCGTAGTGTAATTCAAGGGACGATCACTGAACGCAGAGAAATTCTTATTCATTATTGTTTCCCCTCTTTTAATGATATTCTCTCTCTCTCTCTCTCTCTCTCTCTCTCTCTCTCTCTCTCTCTCTCTCTCTCTCTCTTAAAGTAAGTGAAGGGACGATCAATGAACGTAAAGAAGTTTGTATTCATTATTATTTACCTTCTTTTAATGATTCTCTCTCTCTCTCTCTCTCTCTCTCTCTCTCTCTCAATGTAAGTCAAGTAACGAAGACGGTGATGGGATTATCGGATTACTTAGCTCTCAAATCACAAATTATCTCCTCTCTCTTTCTCTCTCTCATTTTTCGATAGCAAGATAAAATTATAAAATTCTAGTGCATTAATGTCGTTAAATCTCTCTCTCTCTCTCTCTCTCTCTCTCTCTCTCTCTCTCTCTCTCTCTCTCTCTCTTTGTCGGTGACTTTCATTTAACGGAACAGGGATCTTGATTGGTTCGTTTCTTTGTCAATTACTTTGCACGGTGATACGAATAATAAGGTATCTTTCTTTTCATTATGTTACTGGAAAGACGCAACTTGTATGTCAGTGCGTTATGGCTACTGATAAATGCTCTTATGATCCTGTGTCTTCCAAATAAAGAGTACTAAATAGGAACTTGTCAGTTTCCTTTTTATTATGTCCATTGGCAGGATCGAAATTCCGAAGCAACATTACCGGGCAATACTTCTTCAACGTTATTTTGTGCACTGGCAGTCCCGATAGATTGGTTTATGTATTGCAGAAAATTACTGGGAATTCCACCGAAAGATGCGCATAAAAATGACAGTGCAGTGTTACTTTAGCAGAGGAGCTATGTTAATTTATTCATGAATTGATGTTTGTTTATATGTGCAATTTATTATAATTTTTATAACTCCTTTGTTTCGTGTGTAGGTATGTGTATATCTAGAAGCATAAGAAGTGTAAATCTTGCAAATTCTTTAAGACGATGTAAATACTATAACGTTGTATAGTTTTGGGCACTTCCGTGTTTGTTTTATAAGACTGAATAAGATATATATAAATTTCTTTAAAAACACGCTTTTATTGAAATGCACTAAAAAGCACGAAATGAAAATTTTGAGACACCAGGATTTTCTTAGAGTTAATCATGTCTACAAAAATAAAAGCGTTGGAGCCGAAGAAGGTTTCGGAAATCCGTAGAGTTAATAACTTATGCTACCGAGTCCAAGAAGGCAAGAAAAATCCGATGATTATCATACAAATCTTCGAGATACTAGGAGAGGTCATGTAAGGTTGTATTGTCACCGGAATTGAGTAACCACGCAAAATTTCAAATCCATCGGACGAAGGGAACAGGTCGAAAATTGAGTTGCAAGTTTTGATTCAAACAGACAGACACAGAAGTCAAGTTAAATACAAAGATCAGGAAATTTTACCAATATTCATCGATTTAGTATTTGTATAAAATGTTTTAAAACAACTGGCCGCCGAGGGGCTGTTCCCTAAGAATGTGACCTGTCCTCCGCGTGATGTCTATTGACAGACTTATACCAGTTACATAATGTGTATTGTATACGTTTCACTCAAATGAAACGTAGTTCTCCGCTCATTGTATGGTGGCAGTTAATTCTGTTCGGTACATTTGCTACAAAAGAAAATAATAATGAGTAGACGTTTGTGGTAGATGAGTAACTTATTTACCACGATCTCTAAAGTAATAACATCTTGAAATGATGGAAACATTCGTGTTCCACATATTCTAAATAATCATGCAGGAGAACAAGTTCGAATATGAAGAGTATACATAACTGATATGGATTACAGGTAGCAACACGAACATTTTATACAATGCAACGGAAGAGTGAAATGACGTTGTTTGAAGGCGAGGGGCGTGGCTTATGGGTTAATGTAACGTACGCTATAATTTGAGTAATTGTAAGAATGGACATTACACTGTTCCCCCAAACTCTTGAGGTCGCTTATGGACACTTTTGGATGATATATTGATAATTCTCGAATAAGGAAACCAAAGACTGGTATGCGAAGCAGCTAAGGTTTGTGTTGTGTATGATTAACAGGTGTGTTTAGCGTATAATCGAAGAGGTTAATTTGAGATTCAGGTAAATATGTCTGGCATACATTTTTTTTAGTGCACCACAATAGCAAGATCACAACACCTTACAAGCGCAAATAAAGCGAATTTCATTGGTATCGGAGTGTGCCCAAACATGAGACAAAGAACGGGCACTGTTGGGTAATTTTTTTTAACGTAGATAGTTAATAAAAAAAAGGAACTTAATCACCCAACAGGTAACATCCAATGACTGTCTCCCTTGCCTGACCGCCATTGGTCTCTACAGCATCGAAGTTTTGAGGTAGAATTATCATCATAAATGTAAAATATGTTCAAATATGGCATTGAGGAGTTGAAAAGGAAAGACACTGGATTTCTTTTGGAAGAGACTACTACATACTTTAGTCATTAATCTCATTCCTTGCATGTGGTGTGTGACTGATGGGTACAGATTATGGAAATGGGTAGGCCTTGGAATGCCACAAGAGGAAGTCCGGAGGGCGGAGGGGCTCCGAAATGCCTAAGTGATAAATGCGTTGCGTTTAGAATTTTTGGATGTGATCGTGAATTACAAGAAGAAAGAAATAAGGTAGAACACGATCAGACCATAGTAAATCCTTGAAGAGAATTGGGTTAGGATTGAAAGTAAAAAAGTAACTGATTACAGGAGTTGATGGCCATTAGGAAGAAAAAATAGGGAAGGTTAAAGGAGAGAGGGGAATATTCAGATTTTAGTCGTTGAAAAGACGATTTTAGTGTTATGGAAAAACACGAAATTTGGATTACATGTACATATGTTGTTGGTGAAATGATTGAATTCGTTTCCATGAAATGAATCCCTATAATTTTCAGCTAATTACACGAAAGGGTAATGGTTGAAACGTTTACATTGTTATGGAGGGAGAGAGAGAGAGAGAGAGAGAGAGAGAGAGAGAGAGAGAGAGAGAGAGAGAGAGAGAGAGAGTAAATTGGAATT
>NC_087202.1:89379494-89389494 GCF_015104395.2 Macrobrachium nipponense | reverse complement strand
AAGGCCCAGCCCCCCCTCCAGAGGATGTCACAGAACTTGCATCGCATTTTGACGTTCTCCGCGCTCCATAATAATCTGAAAAAAAGAAGTTGAATACTGACTTATGCAAGTTGACACGTAAATCGTAACATCGGAAAAGGACACTGGACATGTCCGCACTTGGAGAGAGAGAACGATTGGAAATTGTGTGAACCCAAAAGTTTCCTTTACTTTCATAGTTTATTAACTCTTTTTTTTATGCCGAAACTGATACAATAAGATCAGATATTATTTTTAAGCCAAGAAAACGGGAACAGATAAGAAATTCTGTGGAAACGAATGTAGGGTGAGAATTCCTTGATTGTCCTTTGAAAAGAAAACTTTCCAGAGCCTAGTGTTTGGAATGCTTCCGATTCGTGGAACAAAATATCGACGAAGTTTTCCGTGAATATCTAGCTGTAAAAATATAAAAATGAGCTGCGATGAATCATGATAAAGAATAACTTTTAAAACGTTTTGGCAGTTAGTTTGCAAAAGAACACATAAAACAAAAAGAAGTTTAGAGAAAGGCAAAGATAATGCAATTCAAGCAGGACACGCGCGTACTCTGGTAAAATATAGTGGGAGATTTTCAACGCGGTCGGTCGTATTTCTCCTTTAGTGGCTCCCTGTGCTTTATGTCTCGTATTGTGGAGAGTTTATTGATAGTCCTCTTTAGTCCGCATAAGTGATTGGGGTCATTACTGAGACGCTTGTAAGGAGCTAGATCCTGGCATCTACAAGTAACGAATACTAATTTCAAAGAAAAATCCCCCCTCCCCCTTCTCTCTCTCTCTCTCTCTCTCTCTCTCTCTCTCTCTCTCTCTCTCTCTCTCAGATTTTCTCGATGTAGACACAGACGACGGGTATATCTTCCTAAAAGGAGCTTGATCCAGCAACAGCAAATAATACCAAATAGGAGGCACAGTAAATAAAAGAACATTAGTGAACTATTTATTCATTATACAAAAATAAACTTGTTACAGGAGATAGAACGAAAGTTAAAAGGTTCGTAACTGTGTCTTAGAAGCTTAACGATAAAGAAATCTACCGGATCCTTTCTTAGATTTCATTTTCTCTGCTCGAAAATGAAGAGACAAATATTTATTATGAAAGAATTTGAATTCTTTCATACCTTGAATTTCAGAGAGAGAGAGAGAGAGAGAGAGAGAGAGAGAGAGAGAGTTGGGTGATGCAACTGATAATTACGAACTGGCATAATGAGTTTTAACAAAAAGGCCCTTCGCTTAATTAGTAATGTCATTTGTATTTTCGGGATCACAGGACGAAATTTGGCAGACTCATTAGCATTTGATTTCGACTTCCCTTTCCATTTTTTTTTTTTTTTTTTCGTCATTGGTTCCTTGTTTGTTGGAGCGACCGTCTGTTTTTGTCTGGCCGCCTAATTTTGTTCTACGGTTTGATAGGTATACTACAGTTAAAAAAAATTCAAATTAAATTATCCGATTAAAAAGAAAAAGGCCAAAATGCTTTTGCAGAATATTTCACAGCTTGAAGTAGCAGTAAAGTTCAATTAATAATTTCACCTTGTAAGAATGAATTGTAGTTCAATATGCAATTAATAAATAAAAAGACTTTTAAAATACAGAAGTCAAAATTGTTCTAAAATGTTTATAGCAATGTCACAATTTAAGGAATATAAAGCATATATTAAGCAGCCTTTTATTTATATAAATTTGTCTAACATTAATATGCTAAATTTATAACTGTGTAAATGCTAATACAGAACACATTCAAAGAATCAAACTAACTCTGAAAAAGTACAAAATCGAAATATTACTCATTGAAAGCAAAGCTCTATTTAAACTCTATTTAAAACTGTATTTATGTTTGCACGTTTCTCCTCGTATACTAAACCATGGGAATGTTTTCGACTGCAAATGGCAAACAATGAAAGGTTTATTTTACTGATTTATTTATTCCAACGTAAAATGTCTTTTTATCAAAGTTAGTAGTTCTTGTAATACCCCATCGATCCCAAACACGAAGAAGACTTATGGTTTTGACCTTGGATCCTCAGATTAACAGTTGCGTGGAAGTTAGTACCTATTTTATATCATCTGTTTCTTATGATTTTCTCTGTTTTTCTCCATTTCCGCATATTGACTTTTGGTCTTGTTCCAGGTATTAACCCGGTATGTATCCATCTTTATGCGTCACCTACTCCGAGGTGGTAGTACTAAACAGGGCGGAAGCGCCTTGGGTCGCCTTGTTTAGTATGAGGCCGTCGGGGATCAAAGTATTATATACAACCATTTCTATATTGTGTTGGTCGACAGATTATAATCATATATAATTAATTGATAAACGATATCTTCGTGCGGCTGTTTGCTTTACTTAGAATGAATTTACCCTGGACTTTGACATATCGGGTTAATACACTTGTTCATTTGAGAAACGTTATAGTCAAAAGTAATTACGTACTAACGAGACTGTAGAGCTTACCGGTATGAAACATTAAACGAGCTAATTACAGAAAAAGGAATTACGTTGAAAACCCTTTAAAAAAAGCGGAAACATTTAGTCGCTCGCGTAACCTTTAAAGTTCAAAGGGAATGTAATTAGAGCGGAATGAAGGGATGATACTCTCACCGTGAAATCGATGTGCCCACATTTTCCACATAGAAAGCATATGGGGGAATGTGGCTCACTCTCGCTGTCATGTATAACGTCGGTGAGGATGGAGCCTCTGGACATGATATATGAATAATAATAAAGAGGCGCGCTGTGCTGACGAAAGTAGGTCCCTCCAGCGGAAGGTTTTCGCCTCTTTTCGAAAAGAAAGTAATATTTGTGATCGATAAAATGTTAATGTTTGTCATTAACTTAAAAAGAATATCGTATTGATTGATGATTATCTCCTTAATATTTTTTCTCATCCAAAAAATTATTCTTATTCGTTATGTAATAGTATTTATATTCTTGTACAGGACGAACCCTCTGAGTTTGGTCATTTTCTGTCAACAAGAACACTAGATCTTAATTATAATATTATGTTGTTGCAAGATTCACAAGGGAATTTAGGGCGGGGGTGTGCTGGAATTGGCGCCTATTCCTAAATTTTTATTGGCTTTTGAAATAACATACATGGCCCCGGAAAAATATAACGTTTAATCGCATTCATAAGGGTGTTGATTCCTGCAGCTTCGCTGACTATCGTCCACCTACTGAAACGTTTTTACAGCTCTCGTCCAACCAGTGAAACGTTTTCACGCTACGGCTCTCGCCCACCTACTGAAACTTTATGGCTTTCCTCCAACTAGTGAAACGTTTTTACGCTACGGCTCTCGTCCACCTACTGAAACGTTTTTACGCTACGGATCTCGTCCACCTACTGAAACGTTTTTACGGCTTTCCTCCAACTAGTGAAACGTTTTTACGGCTCTCGTCCACCTACTGAAACGTTTTTACGCTATGGCTCTCGTCCACCTACTGAAACGTTTTTACGGCTTTCCTCCAAATAGTGAAACGTTTTTACGCTGCGGCTCTTGTGCACATACTGAAACGTTTTTACTCTACGGCTCTCGTCCAACTAATGAAACGTTTTTATGTTATGGCTCTCGTCCAATTACTGAAACGTTTTTACGTTACGGCTCTCGTCCAACTAGTGAAACGTTTTGCGTTGACTCTCGTTCTACTACTGAAACGTTTTTACGTTACAGCTCTCGTCCGACTACTGAAACGTTTTTACGTTACGACTCTCGTCCTACTACTGAAATGTTTTGACGTTACGGCTCTTGTCCAACTACTGAAACGTTTTTATGTTACTGCTCTCGTCCAACTACTGAAATGTTTTGACGTTACAGCTCTCGTCCACCTACTATAATGTTTTTACGTTACAGCTCTCGTACAGCTACTGAAACGTTTTTACGTTACAGCTCTCGTCCAACTACTGAAATGTTTTTACGTTACGGCTCTCGTCCAACAACAAACATTTTTACGTTACGGCTCTCGTCCAACAACTGAAACTTTTTTACCTAACGGCTCTCGTCCAACAACTGAAACGTTTTTACCTAACGGCTCTCGTCCAACAACTTGACTACCACTGTCGTTATTATCGGGAAATTTAGATCTACTTCTTGAAATCCTTGAATTAAGCTCTCTTCTTCATTACCTAGAACCTTACATCCCAGATACCCATTCTGTTTATTCACATTTTTTCGTGTTCAAACGCAAACACATCTTCTCATGTAAGCAACCTATACGTGTTTTGTGCAATATGCACTGGTAAAATCGATGGGGCTGAAAAGGTCTCCGGGAACTAAGAATGTAAAAACAGAGAACGAAGTAACAGTATTAATATTTTGCCCTGTACACAAACACTCACACATACAGATGTGTATATATATATATATATCATATATTTATATATATATATATAAAATGGGTGTGTGTATGATTTTGTGTAAATGATAAAATAGTCTATATATATTATATATAGACTTAACCTTTACGCAAAAAACTTTACGCAAAATCGTACACACACCCATATATATGATATATATATATATATATATATATATATATATATATATATATATATGTGTGTGTGTGTGTGTGTGTGTGTGGTCTTGTGTGTGTTTGTGTGTGTGTGTGTGTCTGTGTGTCTGTGTGTGTGTGCGCGCGCGCGCGCATATATGTACGTATGTGTGCGCGCCCATATAATTTAATACACATTGCTTCTCTATATCATCATATTTATTACCGTATCACAATGAATAAAGCTACTCTTACCATTACAAACAAAAATGGTCGGTGCATCGATTTACATTTTGCCGTAGGAAATGTTTGAGGGAAGGCAGGAGGCAAATTTCCTCAGGCGTCGACAATCATGTTTGCCAGAGAGGAACATCGTGTTTGCTGAGGGAAATTCAACTAAAGTCTCTGGCACAGAAACATGTTTTGAATCTCAATGAGAAACTTTTTATGGATTTGAATTCTTTCATTTTGTTTTCACATTATTCAGTCTCTGAAATTGGTCATTTCTACGTGGTATTACTGCTGTTGCTAGCACTAGTGAACGTAATATTACAATAGACACCCTTGGAAATCCAACCCTTTTGCATTACCTACCCAAATACCTTAGCCAAATCCCTGATTAACGTCCAACAAAAGACATCGCCCAAAGACTCTGGGTATATGAGATCCCATGCCAGGACTGTGACCAATCTTACATCGGATTACAGGTAAATCACTTCCCCAGAGATTAATACAACACAAACGGTCAGTTAGGTATGGACAACAGAACTCGGCTATTTTCAACCATATAAATGAACATAACCATAGAATAAACTGGAATATGTCACGTGTAATTTATAGCAGCAACTGCCGGTACAAGAGTCAAATGATGGAATCGGCCTTAATAAAAGAGAAGCAGGTAATGAACATCTCAAAAGGGAATTGGACATCGGACATCGTCGACGCAGTGTTCATTCTACCAACGCTTAAGAAGATTAAAGGAAGATTATCAGCGGGGGTGACCTAAATTGGCTTACTTGTGGACGAATCTCTTGGTATAAATACCACCTTTTCTGTAAACTTTTCTCATTCATATACCTGAAGAGAGAGACAGCAGTCTCTGAAATATAGTACTTTTCTCTCTACATTTTGGTGTTTTTATGGGCTCCTTTTATTAGATGGAATTCTGTTGTTACAGAACACTTTTACCAGTCATTGTCAGCCCATTATGGAATTCAACCGCCTTTCCACGATTCTCCACTCACTTCCAGAAGTCAAGCCAGTTTTCCGCAAGTTTGAAAAAGAACTGAACAGACTAACACACCGGCTGAAAAACCAAAAACACTTTTTGGAAAGAAAATGCCTCAAAGAACAAGTACTTCCAAAAATGTACGGATTCGGGAGATGGACTCTGCAATCAAACCCCTTCCCTCTATCACACAAGATTTTCCTGGAAGAAAGAATCACCAAAACGAGAAACGACATCTTCGTGCTACGCAGAGTGATATATGGAACTCAATCTAATCTTCACCTCCTCACTACGGACCACGTATACAGGTATCTGATTTCATTCTGTTCCGACATGCTGCCTATAATAGCGTGACTCATTCCAAACAGACTTTTACGCAAGTTAAATAACCTAATAGATAATAGCGCATGGAATAATCTTGAACAACAAGACAAAGTTTTAAACTTATCCAACACCCCCCTTACTGTAAATCAACATTTAGTTTTAAATTTAGGCTTATCCTTTGCCCTTATGCCAGACCGCAAAACAACCTAGACTTCATAGTGGCTTTTGTTGATAATTCATATCTGACAAAAACTACAGCCGTGAAGAGATATGTTTAAAAGGAGTGTTACTAAATGCTTTAACTGACCTTCATAAGAAATATCCTGTTCCCCGCAGATTCATGATAGCCATCCACTCGCTAAAAAGTTAGATGTTATAATAAGTAGATCCGACAAAGACGGCAAAATTGTAATAATGGACAAAAGACTTCTACCTCGACAAAAATCAACCAGCTCCTTAGCGACACAAATACTTACGAAAAACTGACGAAAAATCCCCTCCAGAACGTTCCCACAGAATTTTTTCGGAAAGTAAGATTAATTGGCCAAGACAAAAAGAGTATTGAACTATTAGAGAAATTTAAAGTAATTAATCCTAAATACCCTACTTTTATGGTCTTCCCAAAAACTCACAAAGACAATCTTCCATTCAGACCCATCGTTTCATGCGCTGGAGCTTTCAATTACAAAATTTCTAAATGGTTAGCTGGCCTCCTTTCTCCTTTAGGCACTTTTTCTCCCAGTCACATCAAACATTCGGAAGACTTTTGTCACAAATTCAGAGAAGCACATATACCACTTCACAACATAAAACTTTTAAGCCTTGACGTAGACTCCCTATTCACAAAAGTACCAGTACAGGACGTTCTTCAGTTTTTAAGGGAAAAAATTATCCCCCTATTCAGATCATTTCCCTTTGGCACTTGACAAAATAATAAAGTTAGTTGAATTATGTGCATCTAATAACGTATTTTAATTCGGGAATCATTCTACAAGCAAAAATTCGGGTGTAGTATGGGTAGTCCTTTTTAAGTCCTATTTAAGACCAATCTGTACATGGAATACTTTGAAACTACAGTAATAAATGCAATAAAACCCAAAAACATGCTGTGGATGAGATACGTGGATGACATACTAACATTTTGGGATAATAAGTGGGGTAATTTTAATGAATTCCTCTCAAAATTAAACGCATTAGTGCCCAGCATCAAATTTAAAGTTGAATGGGAAACAGACAACAAAATTCCTTTTCTTGATGTTTTAATAATCAGAGACACGACAGAATACAAATTTACCATATACAGAAAACCAACGTTCTCACTTTCATATATTCACTACTTTAAGCTATCATGACAATACTATCAAGATAGGTCTAGCTAGCAACCTATTCTTAAGAGCCTTACGAATTTGTTCCCCAGATTTCCTGGAAAAAGAATTTGAACTAATTCGCAAGCAACTTTCATCTTTAAAGTATCCTGACCATATAATTGAGAAAGCAATTCAAAAAAGCAAACGTAATTTTCTACCGACCCCCTAAAGACAAGACCAGAGACACACCCAACAATAAAATAAAAATTCACCCCACCTGGAGACGATTAAGAGAGTAACTCACACCCTTGGGAAATCCAACCCTTTTGCATTTACCTACCCAAAAACCTTAGCCAAATCCCTGATTAACGGCCAAAACAAAAGACATTCGCCCAAAGACTCTGGGGTATATGAGATCCCATGCCAGGACTGTGACCAATCTTACATCGGATTTTACAGGTAAATCACTTCCCCAGAGATTAATACAACACAAACGGTCAGTTAGGTATGGACAACAGATCTCGGCTATTTTCAACCATATAAATGAACATAACCATAGAATAAACTGGAATATGTCACGTGTAATTTATAGCAGCAACTGCCGGTACAAGAGTCAAATGATGGAATCGGCCTTAATAAAAGAGAAGCAGGTAATGAACATCTCAAAAGGGAATTGGACATCGGACATCGTCGACGCAGTGTTCATTCAACCAACGCTAAAGAAGATTAAAGGAAGATTATCAGCGGGGGTGACCTAAATTGGCTTACTTGTGGACGAATCTCTTGGTATAATGCCACCACCTTTTCTGTAAACTTTTCTCATTCATATACCTGAAGAGAGAGACAGCAGTCTCTGAAATATAGTACTTTTCTCTCTACATTTTGGTGTTTTTATGGGCTCTTTTATTAGATGGAATTCTGTTGTTACAGAACACTTTTACCAGTCATATATATATATATATATATATATATATATATATATATATATATATATATATATATATATTTATATACATATATATATATATATATATATATATATATATATATATATATATATATATATATATATATATATATAATGTATATATATGTATATATATATATAGTATGTGTATATATATATATGTATATATATATATATATATATATATATATATATATATATATATACTATATATATATATATATATATATATATATATATATATATATATATATATATATATATATATATATATATATATATATATATATATATATGTATGTATACATATATACATATATATATATATATATATATATATATATATATATATATATATATATATATATATATATATATATATATATATATATATATATATATATATATAATATATATATATATACATATAAACACAGTGGACCCCCCGTACCCCCCGTATTCGCGTTCTCCAGATTCGCGGACTCCACATATTTCGCGGATTTCTCTCGGGAACGTTTCCCTGCATTATTCGCGGAAAATTCGCACATTCGCGGTATTTTTTTTCTATGATAAATATCCACAAATTCCTTGTTTTTTTGATGAATTTCATCATAAAATGCTCTTTTTGTGATAAAACTATTTAACCCTCTTACGCCGAAGCCCAAAAAATCAAAACCTCTCCTGTATGCCGGCACCGGTTTGGAGTGAGCGCGGAAGCGGAAAAAATAATTTTTCAAAAAATCACAGCGCGCTTAGTTTTGAAGATTAAGAGTTCATTTTTAGCTCATTTTTTTGTCATTGCCTGAAGTTTAGTATGCAATCATCAGAAATGAAAAAGAATATCATTATCATATGTAAATAATGCGACATATGGTAGCGAAAAAAAAAAATTCATAGATAATGTATTCAAATCACGCTGTGCAAGAAACGATCAAAGCTAACGAGTTACTTTTTTTTCCGTTGTATTGTACACTAAATTGCAATCATTTGATATATAATACATAGTAAAACAATAAAAGCAACACCGGAAAAATATTATCACAAAACGATGTACGAATTCGTAACGCAGCGGACATAAAAAAATGTTATTTTCAAAAATTCACTGTAATTCTAAATATTGTTCTAGAGACTTCCAATTTGTTTCAAAATTAAGACAAATGATTTAATATTACGATACTGTAAGAGTTTTAGATTAGAATTGCAGATTTCGACCATTTCGGACGAGTTAAATTTGACCGAATGTCGAAATTTTATATATATATTTTTTTATATGCGCATATTTCGGAGATGGAAAAAGCTACAACCTTCACTAGTTTTATTGTATTCTTCATAAATTTGCGCACATTTTTATATATGAAACTCTATAAAACGGCTAATATGAAAATGAGCAAATATTAGGATAATGCGATGTACGTATTTAGGAGACTTGCGGCCGCGAATCGGCGCGTGGAGTTGAAGGTAAATATATTTTTCAAAACTTCACCATAAATCACAATATTGTTCTAGAGACTTCAAATTTGTTTCAAAATGAAGAAAAATTACGGAATATTACTAGGCCGTAAGAGTTTTAGCTTACAATTGCGTTTTTCAACTATTTCGGTGTAGTCAAATTTGACCGAACGTGATTTTTTTTCTATTTATCGTGATTTATATGCA
>NC_087202.1:89346994-89374494 GCF_015104395.2 Macrobrachium nipponense | reverse complement strand
CTGCCCTAAGGCAGCCAATCAGAATTCGGCAACCGCCTAATCGATTACTTTGGACCCTATTATTATTATTATTATTATTATTATTATTATTATTTATATGGAAATAACCTAAATGGAATTCAAAGCTTTGTAAAATAGCAGTCATTTAAGCATATATCAGCGAACAATTATTTACACACTCACTAATGAGAGAGAGAGAGAGAGAGAGAGAGAGAGAGAGAGAGAAGAGAGAGAAATTAATAACTTATATTTTCGGTTTACAAACTATCGATTGACCACATAGATCTCCTGTGGCACCTTTCATAGTCGCTATCCAAAAACTGATTAACTTTCAAGTGCCCTCCAGTTTGAGGTGAAAGTCGTACGTTGTTCCCTACTATAAGAATGGCGACATATTCAAGATTAAGTTTGAATGTTACACTCCACAATGGTTTTTCACTGTTTAATCCAGTGATCCTACCAATCTTTGGACATTTACTCCTGCTTACGAATTTCCTTTCTCTTATCTCCTATCTGTTCCTTCATGGATAATTCTCACTTTTCTTCGGCCTTTCTTCTTTTTCATGGTTTATTTTTGCCCACGCTCGATAAGGTTAAGTCATTGCATTCTTAAAGAAAGAAATCACCGAACTGAAGTGCAATGTATTGGAAAATGACGTAGACAGTAGCTATTAAACTGGTGTAGATTCCGACACCATAAATTAGAAAAGCTCTAGAACATTTCACAGACATCTCTGTAACATAACTCCGAAGGCTTATCAAACGTCCAGTCACAATATTGAAAGGTCACGATGGAGTTATTCCCCATTATCCTACAGTGAAATCACTTGTAAAGGTTATAATATCGAGAATGGACTGCATAATTATGGTTTTATGATGAATTTGCTACGTTACTTCGGTTATTAAATTCGGATTTGAACAGTTCTGAGTGTACTGTGGTCTCTTTAAACATTCTAGGTTAATTTTTCTTTCCTCTGAGAGAGAAGCTTTCCATTTGATGTTAATTGTATAATTTAGATATGACGCTCTTGGAATAGAGGGTCAGCGTGGATCATGGGTACTTATCGCTTTTAAACTTCTGCGTTGCATGTCCCTTGAAGTAATCACTGTCTAGTCTAAAGGAAGCTAAATATTTTACAAAACGTAATTATTACCAAATGTAAAGAAAATAGTACAAATTAGGCCTATCTATGAATTTTATGCGATTGCTTTCAGAACTGCCTATTCCTTCGTGACACACAAATACGGACATCATATACAGATAATGCCTTTTAATTATGGGAAGTAAGACCATCTCTCTCTCTCTCTCTCTCTCTCTCTCTCCTCTCTCTCTCTGCGCCTCAATTGTCTATTAAAGGAAACCAGGACGTCGTAGATGCATGTGATCTGAGTTCCTCAGTTCTTGGTCAAAACCAAGTTAACTGGAACCTTCGGTCACACGTGGCAATGAGATAAGAAATTGACCTCTGGCTTTTTCACTCTGTGATATAACAGCGATGGCATTAACTCACAGAATTATTATTGCATCTCTAGCAAACGGCCTAACTATGCTGCCTTTCTCTCTCTCTCTCTCTCTCTCTCTCTCTCTCTCTCTCTCTCTCTCTCTCTCTCTCTCTCTCTCATTATTGATATATTATATATATATATATATATATATATATATATATATATATATATATATATATATATAAAGGTTTTTGCCACGAAGGAAAATTGAAAAGCGAGATAGCCAAGAACTTTCGGTCTAGCACGACCCTTTACTAAGACATAACTGATCACACAGAAGAAAAACATTAACTCACAGAATTATTATTGCATCTCTAGCAAACAGCCTAAACTATGCTGCCTTTTTTTCATTTCTCTCTCTCTCTCTCTCTCTCTCTCTCTCTCTCTCTCTCTCTCTCTATCTGATATGATATATATATATATATATATATATATATATATATATATATATATATATCTATATATATATAAAGGTTTTTGCCACGAAGGAAAATTGAAAAGCGAGATAGCCAAGAACTTTCGGTCTAGCACGACCCTTTACTAAGACATAACTGATCACACAGAAGAAAAACATAGATAGGTAGATAGATAGGTAGATAGATAGATAGATAGATAGATAAAGTGAGCCCATAAAAGCGTAAAAATATAGAAAGTAACTACTATATTTCAGAGACCATTGTGTCTCTCTTCAGGCAGTTAATGAATGAGCAAAGTTACAGAAAAGGCGGTAACTATACCAAGAGATCCATCCACAGGTAGCCGTTTTTACTAGGTCACCCATGCTGATAGTTTCTCTTTAATCTTCTTCAGCGTTGGTTGAAAGAAGTTTTTATTTTATCTGTATGATATCTGAATCCCAGGCACCCTTTAAGATGTTCATTACCTGTCTTTGTTAAATCAAGGCTGACGCTGACTCATATCATCTGGCTTTTGTACTAACATTTGCTGGGATAAATTAAATGTGACAAATAGGTTATGGCTATTTATATGGTTAGAAATAGCTGAGCTCTGTTGTCCATAGCTAACTGATTGTTTATGTTATATTAATCTCTAAGGAGGTGATTTTCCTATAAAACCGATGTAAGTTTGGTCACAGTGAAGGCGTGGGATTTCATATACTCCTGTATCTTTGGGGATTGTCTTTTGTTGGATGTTAATCAGGGATTTTGCTTAGGGTATTTGGGTAGGTAAAGGCAAAAGGGTTAGATTTTCCGAGTCTGGGTCACTTGTCTTAATTTCTATTTTATTGTTTAATGTTTCTGGTCTTGTCTTGGGGTCGGTAGAAAAATGTGTTTGCTTTTGAATCGCTTTCTCAGTTATATGGTCAGGATACATTAATGACGAAAACTGCTTGCGAATTAGTTCAAATTCCTTTTCCAAGAAATCTGGGGAATAAGGACCGAAAATTCTAGACTGAAACTTCACAGGAATGTAGATAATTATATTTGGAAATCTTTTCCGAAAGCCACTCACAGGATTCATGTGCATGAAGGGTAAATATATTCGGTGCAAATGGGGAATAAATTACGAAATGGCAACTACTGCCATTCGAGTAACTCGAAGTGCTGACAACCAACACAACACGTTATTTTCGTACCTTTTGCAGATTTAAGCATACATACTAACGAATAGTGTGTTATTATTTAATATAGATAAGAGATATTCATATTTTACCTTCACCGCCGCATTTTTTTGTATTTATTCATTATTATAATAATACCTTCACCACCAATTCTCTTTACATGAATTCACACCATTATTATAAAGCAAAATATATTAATTTTTTACTTTAACTCCCACCACGTATTTATTTACTTATAAAATAAATAAAATCACATCATTGTCATAATTATTCATTAAAAACAAAAAAATTAATATTTTTTTTTGACTACGTGAACATGGTTTCGTTTAGTTTTATCCTAATCATTATTATTATTTTGACAAACAAGTTTTCAATGTCTACGTTTGCGATGACAAAAATTTACATTACATTTTCTTTGAAACTTGACGCATAAACATTTGCGCGTTAAACAGGCATTTACGCATGAGCATCCCACTAGTCAACCATTTCATATATGGAAATGTTTCTAAGCGGCGTTGTTTGAGTAGAAAAAGAATAGGAGGATCATGGAGGTTTATTATTACTACTACTAATAATAATAATAATATCATCATCATCACCATCATTATTATTAATATTATTATTATTATTATTAGCAGCAGCAGCAGCAGCAGCAGCAGCAGCAGTAGTAGTAGTAGTAGTAGTAGTAGTAGTTAGTAGTAGTAGTAGTAGTAGTAGTAGTAGTACTACTACTACTAAAGGTAGAAATAACAGTATTATCGATAATTTGTTTAGGAGAATTTAAGTTTTTAATGGCTATACTAGTTTTGACACTAGACACTTTATACTTATTCGTTTCTGGATAATACCGATCAACCCAACATAAAACATTTGGGAAACCAAATTTGTGAAATCGATCTTCTTTAGGTATATAAATACTAATGATATTTTTGTTGTTGTTTTTGCTACAGAATTTTGAGCTATCGTTGAAATACCATTAATAGCGGTTTGTCGAATTTCTTGAATTTAACTGAAACATTGAAACTATTATTATCATCATCTTCCTTTTCAAAACTATCATTATTAACTTCCAAAATTTTTACACTATTAATTTCTTCTTCATTATCAATATTAATACTACTACTATCTTCTCTGAGTAAAGAAGAATGAGAAGAATTATCAATATTAATACTACTACTGTCTTCTCTTTCGAGAAAAGAAGAAAAAGAAGAACAATAATTATCACTATTTAATGATGATGTGGTAAGATTAACAGGAGGATATTGACCAAATACAGCGAGATATGGGTAGCATTTTATCGTTCGGTCATAAACAATATTTTTTGGAGTTTAACGAAAAGTAATCCCAATACGCAATTTGTACAATTGTTATCACTAACCCAATATCTGGGTCACCATCTTAATCCTGTCTAGGTGTGGGATTTCTATTTTATTGCTTAGTGTCTCTGGTCTTGTCTTGAGGGGTCGGTAGAAAAATACGTTTGCTTTATGAATCGCTTTCTCAGTTATATGGTCAGGATACCTTAAAGACGAAAACTACTTACGCATTAGTTCAAATTCCTTTTCCAGGAAATCTGGGGAGTAATGACTGAAAATTCTAGATTGAAACTTCACAGGAATGTAGATAATTACATTTGGAAATCTTTTCCGAAAGGCACTCACAGAATTCATATGCATGAATTCGGTGCAAATAGGGATTAAATTAAGAAATGGCAACTACTGCCATTCGAGTAACTCGAAGTGCTAACATCCTTTCACAACTTGTCATTTTCGTACCTTTTGCAGATTGAAGCATACATACTAAGGAATAGTGTGTTATTTTTTTAATACAAATAAAAGACACATTTTTACCTTCACCGCCATATCTACTACAAAAATCACATCATTGTTTATAAAATAATATATATATATATATATATAATATAATATATAATATAATATATATATATATATATATATATATATATATATATATCAATTATCAATTTCACCCCACTACATATGTATTTATAAAATAAATAAATAAATAACTCATTGTCGTACTTATTCATTATAAAAACAATTTATATTTTCTTTGGCTACGTAAACAATTTTTCGTGTAGTTTTATGATCCTCATCATTATTATGATTTTGACAAGGAATTTTTCCATGTTTACGTTTGCGATGGCAAAAATTTAAACTACATTTCCTCTCAAACCTGATGCAACGACATTTATGCGTTAAACAGGCGTTTGCGCATGAGCAACCACTAAATCAACCATTTCATATTTGGAAATGGTTCTAAGCGGCATTGTTTGACTAGAAAAAGAGGAGGATGATGAAGGAGGGTTATTACTACTAATAATAATATCATCATCACCATCGTTATTAGCAGCAGCAGTAGTAGTAGTAAAGGTAGAAATAACAATATTATCGTTAATTTGTTTAGCAGAAATTAAATTTTTAATGGTCATACCAGTTTTGGCACTAGACACTTTATAGTTATTCGTTTCTGGATAATACTGATAAAGACAAAATATTTGGAAACCAAGCTTGTGAAATCTCTCTTCTTTAGGTAAATAAACATTAACAACATTACCGGGTTCATAATTTTTTCTTTTTGTTGTTGTTATTGTACAAACTTTTGAGCTATCGTTGAAATACCATTACTAATGGTTTGTCGAATTTCTTACATATTTTTACATTTAACTGAAACATTGAAACTATTATTATCATCATCATCTGCATTTTCAAAACTATTATTAACTTCCAAAATTTTTACATTATTAATTTCTTCTTCATTATCAATATTAAATACTACTACCATCTTCTCCGATAAAAGAAGAATGAGAAGAATTATTAATATTAATACTACTACTATCTTCGAGAAGAGAAGAATGAGAATAATTATCAATATTAATTCTACTACTATCTTCTACGAGAAAAGTAGAAGAAGAATTATCAATATTACTACTACTACTTCTATCTTCTTCGAGAAAAGAAGAAGAATTATCAATATTAATACTACTACTACTATCTTCTCCTTTGAGAAAAGAAGAAGAAGAATTATCAATATTAATACTTCTACTACTACTATCTTCTCCTCCGAGAAAATATGAAGAAGAACAATTCTCACTATTTAATGATGATATTGTAGGATTAACGGGAGGATGTTGAACAAATACAGCGAGATATGGGTAGCATTTTATAGTTCGGTTATAAGCAATATTTTTTTGGAGTTAAACGAAAGGTAATCCCAAAACCCAAAATGTACAATTGTCATCACTAACCCAACATCTAAGCATTTGTTGAATATCCCCGTTAGCCCTTTCAACTGATCCCTGCGATTGTAGATGTCTGGGACTACCATGAATAAGTTTTAAATCAGACCACCAATTCTTTAGTTCATTGTCACAACATTTCAATTCCCGTCCATTATCACATTGCAAAATTTTAGGGCTGCCGAAAAGGGTAAAAATATCACTTAACACTTTTAGCACCGTATTAGTATCCTTATTTAGCATTGATTTTAAAATGTAAAATTTGGTTGTATGTCTTGAAAGAAGACAGTTGGATTTCTAGATCCTTTTTTAATACAATTTATACATAGGGACAGGTATGTTTGGATTTTAAAATGGGTTACATTAGCAAATCCCGTAACACATTTTAGATGATAATACATCCTTAGTTTTCTGCCATGACCGCAATTTATATGAGCTTGATGAATAATTTTATACAAATCCTCATACGCAACCATCATAAGAAATGTATTATTATTAGTTTTCTTAGCTAACTGTTTTATTCCCTTTTCATCATTTACAATGTAATAATATTTATGCAAGTGATACACTTTGGAGTTTTTCTTGCCATCATCATTTTTCGACGGCAAAATTTTAATATTTTGCTCGATAGTTTCACGAGTTATGATAGACCTGTTATTTCTTTCTTTGTCTTCTCCTAATTTTTCATAAAACGTTTCTTCCATCGTCATCATTATCTGTAAAATAATTCATAAGTAATAAAAATGAAAATATAATATGTTTATTCTAAATGAAATAATATAGAAATGAAAAATGTATTACCAAAAAAAATATCTAAAATACGAAAACTGATAATAATAATTATCTCAAATGTCCAAATTATTCACGTTACAAAAACGTTTTTAAAAGAAAAGATAAAAAGATCATGAACACTTTTTTTATTTTTTTTTATTACTACCTTCAACGAAGAAGAATGAAAACGGTGGTCCTTTATTCGCTTCTTATTACTCTCTTCCTCATTTCCGAAAATTTTAAACGCCAACGACGGAGCTGTTGGTATTTCTGTTATCTATAAAAATGTGAATACTATTGGCGTAGAAAATGAAATTGATGAATTTAATACTTTTTTATCATTTTATCTTTGATAACGTCCCGTCATTCAGAGAAAGAAAATTACAGTTTATGGAAACATATTAGAATGATATATAATCATTTCTATCTATAATCAACACATATTTGTTCAAAACAATAAATAGATAACCTGTTCATCGAAACTGACGTTAAAGATCTCATGTAGACAACACACGCACACAAATTAAATTTTATATATATATATATATATATATATATATATATATATATGTATATATATATATATATATACTATATTATGTGTGTGTGTATGTGTGTAAAACTTCATCTAGCTGTTATAAATAGTCGATATGTCCTTCCAGTAAATCATGAAATTTCGAAAAAGATTATTCAGAACATTTGTTTTGAGAACTACCAATATCACAGCATTACTAAACTGCAAAGAAACGATTCCCTGGCAGTTACAGGAAATCAGTATTCCTTTGTACCATTATAAATTTATAACCCGAAAGTCTTTGAATCTGAATAATTTACCATTCAGGATACAATCTTCAATTCAAAACTTCCTTTTACCAGACATATACTAATGTAGGGTACGTTTCTTAAAGCCTTTTTTGTGTCTAGAGACAAGTCTACATGCACACTACACAACACACATAATTTGTGTTACCGTTTTATTAATATTGTTCTTTTGTTTGGGTTTCTGTAAACATTGGTATCTTTTCCTTTCATGGAAACACAAAAGGTTTTATTCAAATTCAGAGTTTGTTGACCTTATCAACGAGTCGCGTACCAATAAAAGCATTACATCAAATTGCTATGGAAGATGAATGGCAGTCGTGAGTTCCATATGACCTCTTCCGCTCATGACTCCCGGAGACTCGTGAATAATTGAGGTCATGTTTGTCTGCATCGTGTGTATAGGGAGTGGCTTCATCTTCACGCATTACAATCATTGAAGTGTTTGCTCTTAATAATGAGCTACACAGCACGCTTTTGTATAATGAAAAGTAAAATCAGTCTTATGAAATAAAATGTTAGTTATTATGGAATACTATGGTAGTATTATGGAGTACTGTGGCTGCAGGTTATAAAAATAAAGAACATTTATTTTTATTTTTTCCTTTTATTTTTTTGCAATGAGTGCGTGAATTCTGACAGTATACGTGTATTGTATTTGTACTGACAGAATAAGTGTATCGAACTAGTAGGATTATATTTCAAGAGAAGTTTTAATACTATAAACTAAATTTTTAGGGAAATTATTATGAGATTTAGTTAGTGTTTCTGGAAAATATGCCTATGGCGCAATAAAATAATAGAATAGTTACGAACAGAATATCCATCGAATACTGAACTGGAAAGGCAGACCTCTTAAAATATAGTTCATTATTTCTCTTCTTAAAATATAGTTCATTATTTCTCTACTGGGAAAAAATGATAACATCTCTATGGAATCGTAAGTGCAAAGGTGAGATATGTTACACACACGCTAGCCATCCACTTATCATAATATGATACATCGTATCCCAAGCATTTCTATTGACACCTGGCGTTACTGTTATTGGAGAGATTTACTATATTCTCTGGCATTTAATTCGATGCTCTTAAACGCCATACGACTGATAAATAATCATATCAGTTACACAAGTCTCTCTTTTCATTCATTTTCCATCCTTATTGATTTATTCACACTGGGTTCCATAGTGCACACCGACAAAAAAAAAAAAAAAAAAAAAAAAAAAAAATCAGAAGCATCTTCCCTCCTTACCCTCATCTTCATTGCAAGCGAGTTTTCAGAAAATGTAAGCTGACGTAAAAATAAATATCTATTTCTATTTCGCTGAAATCTTACGCTAGTTTCCTCGCTTTATGATTTTTGCTGTTTGGTGGAGTTACTTCATAATTATTTAATATCTATACAAGCAACTAGTTTATACAGTGTTATCTTCCCATCTAACTTTATTGCATTGTTTATTTTATGACAGATCGTTTCAAAACTTTTCCTGGTTCAAAACAAATAACAAAATATTTAGTCATTCGAGTTATGAACTTTTCATTCACCTTTTATGAAAAATAAGGCAGACAGAAGAAAAAGTTAAATTGTAAAAGTGAATACCCATATCGATAGGTTTAGTTCGGACATCTAGGAAGCCCTCAGAGATCGTGCTTATCTGCAACTGATATCCGTATAAGCATAATTTTACAGTAAACTGAAATACTTTTGAGATCTGTTGCGCCATCTCGTAGGACCAGAGGAGACAAAATCGGCGAAATGATTAAACCTGCGTTAACTGGAAATTTAATTAAGATATCGCAAGGTGTTTTTAATTGCAACTAGAAGAAAAAGATAAAATGTTTATCCATCTCAGACCTCGATCAGTTTTTCATTTGACTAGAATTACTTGGGATCAATCGAAAAGTCTTCCGAATATCTTGTTATTAGTAGACATTGAGATTACTAAACAAGCATAAAGACGAGTGAAACTAGAACCATCCAATTTTGCTGCCGGATGAAATTGACTTTAGAAGGGAACTGCGGAATCTCAGCCAAAATACAACTTGAGGAGTCTTCTTGCACTGGGCCGGCTGGTTTTACGTGAAGCCGAGTGCATGAGGCGGAAAAGGGGTTTCAAGGTTTACTGGCTATTGTAAACAGGAACCAGAGAGTTTGACTTCCTGTTATGGTATTATTGCGCGGCGAAATTACCCATAGGTGCCTCGCAATAGAGGGACCTCTGTATAATTACAGGGGACTTGTCATCATTTACGACGACACATGAAAGTTTTATGGCACTGCTTCTCATTCAGGCTCAAAATTGCTGTGATGAAATGGCCTCTAAATGTACGTTATCGCTTAACTACCAAGTTGTAATGAAGGTTTCATTTTCTCACATTTGGAGGAATACAAAGTGATAATACAATTAACGAGACAATCGTATGCCAGATTCAGAATATATAAAATGCCTCTTGGTGGTATTATTTTAATCAGTCTACGCTGGTATTTTGACTATCCAGAGCTTAATTATATTTAATCCTAATAAGTTTCCGATCACTTTCTAAGTAGTAACTTGTGATAAGTATATAATGAGAAATCAGACCAATGAATATTAAGAACTGAAGAATCATGGTCGAATGTTTAAGGATTACTTCATTTAAAAAAAAAGGTCAATATTGCACACAGTTTAAAATATGACTTTTCATATCAGTTTTATATGTTATTATTATTGTTGTTTCAAGGGCATTTAATTTATATAGACTCTTCTCAATTCTTCTTATTATCTTTTTCTCGTCAGCATGTAGCTGGTGTATTAAGTTTCTTAAGGACATGTAAAGATTTTCATTTGTCTTAGGTTTATTCCTCTAACGTGTCGACAGCACACAGGCAGTCATCTATGAGAATTTACAGTAAAGTGAATTAAGATACACTTTACAAGTATTTATAGCATGCAAGGTCGTATACAATCGGTGGGCGGGTCGGTGGGCAGGGATTTTAATTGGTCGTTGGACGGCAGGTACTGCTGCAGGCTGCCCAGTTGACATATCTTCCTCTCGTTCTCTCCCGCTTTCTCTCTCTCTGCTTCTTCCTCTCTTTCTCTCTCTCTTACTATCTCTCTTTCTCTCTCTGCAAGTTCCTCTCTCTCTCTCTCTCTCTTTCTCGTTCGCTCCTTCTCTCTCTCTCTCTCTCTCTCTCTCTCTCTCTCTCTCTCTCTCTCTCTCTCTCTCTCTCTCTCGTGGCGGTGTACGAGTCGGTTGATTTCTTGTGCTATTTCTTCTTATGATGGTAGGAAGAAATTCTGTTTCTTTAACCGTGTTGATAGTAGGTTTTTTCTCTAATATGTGTAATGCTTCAAGATGACGTAGGTGTTTCCGGTTCGGTGCATGGTCAATAATTTCTATGTTCGTTATAAGTTCAGCTCTTTCTGGTCTTCTGTTATGTTTTTCCTTGTAGTGAATGAAAATGGCCCCTTCTTGAAGCTGGCAGGAGAAATGCTTGGAGAGTCTGGTGGTGGTCATCCCGATATAAGAATTGTGGCATCCATCCACCGAGCATGTGAATTCATAAATGACACTCCTTCTCTTCAAAGACGTTTCTGGGGGCGCCGGGTTGTTTCTAAGAAGCAGCTGGCTGGTTTTCATGTTTTGGTAATAAATTATGAGGCTAATTTTATCACTTTCTGTAGTTGGGGAGACATTTTCACTGATTATTTTCCTTATAGCCTTTTCGTCTTCCAAATATTTGCGGTGCATGTAATTTTTATAAAATATTTTTATAACTCCACTTTGGTCGTTAGCCTCATAATTTATTACCAAAACTTCTTCTATTCTAGCTGTAAAGGACCTTTGCACACTCTCTATTTGTGCAATATCCTTTTAATAGTGTGAGTACCATATCATATTGCAATATTCAAGTGGACTACGAACATATGTTTTATAAAGCATAATCATGTGTTCAGCTTTTCTTGTTTTGAAGTGCCGTAACAACGTTCCCATTTTTGCTTTACATTTTGCCAATAGAATTGCTATTTGATCGTTGCATAACATGTTCCTATTCATCATCACACCAAGGTCTTTAACTGCTTCCTTATTTGTGATTGTCTCAATATTAGGTCCCCTATATGCATATAGCTTTCCTTCTCTGTCTCCATAGTTTATTGATTCAAATTTATCAGAGTTAAATACCATCCTATTTACCTTTGCCCAATCATATATTTTGTTAAGGTCTCTTTGTAGCGCGGTTCTATCTTCATCACAAGTAATTTCTCTACTTATTCCTGTGTCATTGGCGAAACTACTCACTACCGAGTCCTTAACATTACTGTCTATGTCTGCAATCATAATAACAAACAGTAATGCAGCTAACACCGAGAGAGGGAGAGAGATAAAAAGAGAGAGAGAAAGAGAAAGAGAGAGAGAGAGAGAGAGAGAGAGAGAGAGAGAGAGAGAGAGAGAGAGAGAGAGGAACAAACAGAGAGAGAAAGAGAAAGAGAGAGAGAGGAACAAGCAGAGAGAGATAGAGAGAGTGAGAAGGAGTGAACGAGAAAGAGAGAGACCTTACAGACCTTACAGACCTTACAGTCCTTACAGTTCGTTCGGGTTGCCCCAGGTCCCTCAGTGTGAGGCGCCTCTAATGTCTACCAGAGAGTTGCTAGTACATCTTCCGGTATATTTTGCATCTTCCAATCTTGGATGGTCTGGGATGCAGTTTAGATATTTGTCGAGCTTATTCTTAAACACATCTACGCTCACTCCTGATATATTCCTCAGATGAGCTGGCAACGCATTGAATAGACGCTGCATTATCGATGCTGGTGCGTAGTGGATTAATGTCCTGTGTGCTTTCCTTATTTTTCCTGGTATAGTTTTGGGCACTATTAATCTACATCTGCTTGCTCTTTCTGATATTTTAGTTCCATGATATTTTCTGTTATTCCTTCTATCTGTTTCCATGCCTGAATTATCATGTAGCGTTCTCTTCTCTTCTAGACTATATAATTCTAAGGATTGTAGTCTTTCCCAGTAGTCTAGGTCCTTAACTTCTTCTATTCTAGCTGTAAAGGACCTTTGTACACTCTCTATTTGTGCAATATCCTTTTGATAGTGTGGGTACCATATCATATTGCAATATTCAAGTGGACTACGAACATATGTTTTATAAAGCATAATCATGTGTTCAGCTTTTCTTGTTTTGAAGTGCCGTAACAACATTCCCATTTTTGCTTTACATTTTGCCAACAGAATTGCTATTTGATCATTGCATAACATGTTCCTATTCATCATCACACCAAGGTCTTTAACTGCTTCCTTATTTGTGATTGCCTCATTATTAGGTCCCCTATATGCATATAGCTTTCCTTCTCTGTCTCCATAATTTATTGATTCAAATTTATCAGAGTTAAATACCATCCTATTTACCTCTGCCCAATCATATACTTTGTTAAGGTCTCTTTGTAGAGCGTTCCTATCTTCATCACAAGTAATTTCTCTACTTATTCTTGTGTCATCAGCGAAACTACTCACTACCGAATCCTTAACATTACTGTCTATGTCTTCAATCATAATAACAAACAATATTGCAGCTAGCACCGTACCTTGTGGCACACCGGATATTACCTTGGTTTCATCCGATTTCTCATCGTTTGCAATAACTATCTGTTTTCTGTTGTGTAAAAATTCTTTTAACCATCTTCCTACTTTATCTACGATATTGTGTTTTCTAATTTTCTTTGCTAATATATTATGGTCTACTTTGTCAAAAGCTTTTGCAAAGTCTAGATAAACCACATCTGTTTCATTTCCGCTTTTCATATTTTTGAATATGTTCTCACGGTGGGCTAACAGTTGGGTTTGTGTACTTTTTCCGGGTACGAAACCGTGTTGTCCTATATTAAACAAATTATTTTTTATTAAATGTTTCATAATATTTTTCTTCATTACCCTTTCATACACTTTCATAATATGTGATGTTAGACTCACAGGCCTTCCTATAATTACTTGCCTCTAGTCTTGATCCACGTTTGAAAGTAGGGGTGATATATGCTAATTTGTGCTCATCATAAATCTTGCCTGTATCTACACTTTGTCTTAATAATATTGCAAGTGGCTTTGCGATAGAATGAACTACTTTCTTTAACAAAATAGCAGGGACTCCATCCGGCCCTGCAGCAGCTCCATTTTTAATTTCATTAATTGCCTGCACAATATCAGCTTCATTAATTTCTATGTCAGCTAAATATTCACTATTTTCTTCCCTTACTTCTATATCATTATCTTCATTATCTATTCTAGGGGTGAATTCTCTCTTATATCGTTCTGCCAGTATGTTGCAAATTTCCTTTTTTTCATTCGTTAATCTCCCTTCAATTCTCAGAGGGCCTATTTCTATTCTTCTTTTATTCATCTTCTTCGCATATGAGTATAATAGTTTGGGGTTTTGCTTGATATTTAATAGGGTTTTTTCTTCCAAGTCCCGTTTTTCATTTTCTTTTGATTGTATAATCTTTTGTTCTGCATTTTCTATCTTACTTTTTAGTTCTATAACTTTCCATGCATTTTTTCTTTTTGCAAGACCTTTTTTCCACTTTCTGATTTTCTGGAACAAGATCCTTCTGTCTCTTGGTATGCATGAATGATGTTTACTTTTCTTCTTCGGTATATATTTTTCCACTATTTTTCTCCAATATTTTATAATATCTCCGTATTTACCCTTATGTCATCACTTACGAAAATGTTATCCCAATCTTTGTTTAATTCTTCATTAATTCTGACCATTTTATATTTTTACTGTAGAAGTTGTATTTTCCATATCCTTCCCACTTTTTCATTTCTTGCTTATCTCTATTTTCACTTGCTTTGGAATGAACTGTTAATTCTATGACATTATGGTCTGAAATACTCGCATTATAAACTATTATTTCTTTAACATAATTCATCTCGTTCACAAATACTAGGTCTAAAGTATTTTCCTTTCTTGTTGGCAGGTGATTTATTTGTTGAATGTTGTATTCTAGTAGCATATCTAATAGCTTTTCAAATTGCCTCTTATCTTCTGCACTACTATTACTCTCTTTTTTATATGTATAAGTACAACCACAATCTCCTATTCGTTCTTTCCATTCTACGAAAGGAAAGTTGAAGTCACCAGATAGGAGAATAGTCCAGTCCTTGTGATTTCTACATATATCATCCAATTTTTCAATTATTAAGTCAAACTCTTTAGTATTAGGAGGTCTATATATTACTATGTTCATCAATTTTTCAGATTCAAATTCTACCGCTATTAGTTCACATTCTGAGTTACTATATTTCTCATATATTTTTCCTTGTTTTTTGTCTTTCCCATATATTGCGGTTCCCCCTTGATTCCTATTTTTTCTATCTGATCTATAAGTTTGGAACCCTTTTATTTGATCATCATTCCCAGTCTCTTGGGAATACCAGGTTTCACTAATATTCATTATATCTATTTTCTTTTCATTTTGGGTTAGTTCTTCTAAGTACTCTATTTTTCTTTTTGAGTTACTCGTAACTAAACCCTGCGCATTCATCACTATGATGGTTTGCGTGTTTTCTCCTTCATTTAATACTGGTAGTAATAAGGATTTTCCCCATATCATGTCTTTCCTGTTCTGGTATGTTGTTCTTTTTTCATTTCCAGAAATTCTGACATTAAAAAATCCAACTTTTAATATTGACTCCTTCATCATAATTATCATTTTGTGTCTGAATCTGCAATTTTCTCCGTTTCTGCAATATCCTCTTGCATAATAAATACAGTTATTATCTCTTGAGTAGAATTTCGGAGCTGATGCTTTGAAATTTTTTGCTGACACCTCTGCATATCTCATTGGTGGTTTGCTTTTCTCTTTTACCTGATATTCTTGATTTCTCTCTTTATTTGTTTCTTTCTTATTTTGGATTTTATTACTTGGTTGGTTATTTATTTGATTATGATTCATGGCTACAGGGTGCATATATTTGCATTTTTTGTCGAACTTACATCCTTTTCCTTCTTTTAGGTTTTTGGTTTTTACATATTTTTGGATGCAGATCTCTGCTATCATCCCCATATCCATCTAAGTATGCACATTTACCATATATTTCATAGTTTTGACATATCTTAGGATGTTTGTAGTAACATCTTTCTCCAAATCTGCAATTCCCTCTTTTCAAAAGGTTGCAGATTTTGTCTTTCTTGTCTATTTTTTCCTCTTTCCCGTCATTGTGTAGATACGGTAGAGCCTCTTCGGGATTTGCTTTTCTGTTGTCATATCGTAATTTATTTCTTCGTAGGTATGCTGCTTTATTGCCTCATATGTAGTATCAATGAGTATCTCTGCATCCATACTTTTATCTTGTTCTTTGTTTTCCTTATTTTTTTCTGTCATTTCATTTTTGTTTACTTCTCTTCCGTTCTTTTTCCTTCTTCCTCTTCTTCTTATTCTTCTTCTTCTTTTCTTCCTCTTCCTCTTCGCTTCATCCTCAACTATTTGTACATTCAATCTTGATTTAATAACATTGTCTATCCATGATAGACATGTTGAACAAAAAATTCTTGTATCTTTTCTCAAATCTTGTATTACCTCAGCACAGAGGTAGAGAGAGAGAGAGAGGAACTTGCAGAGAGAGAAAGAGAGAGAGTAAGAGAGAGAGAAAGAGAGGAAGAAGGAGAGAGAGAAAGCGGGAGAGAACGAGAGGAAGATATGTCAACTGGACAGCCTGCAGCAGTACCTGCCGCCCAAGAGGTGGGTACCCCAACCAACACCCAACCGACGCTAATAACTCCGGCCAGACAACGCAGATCTGAACGCCTCAGGGAGAGATTTCGTTACCATCCAACGACCAATTAAAATCCCTGCCCACCGACCCGCCCACCGATTGTACACGACCTTGCATGCTATAAATACTTGTAAAACGTATCTTAATTCACTTACTGTAAATTCTCATAGATGACTGTCTGTGCGCTGTCGACACGTTAGAGGAATAAACCTAAGACAAATGAAAATCTTTACATGTCCTTAGGAAACTTAATACACCAGCTACATGCTGACGAGAAAAAGATAATAAGAAGAATTGAGAAGATTCTTTATAAAATAAATGCCGTTGAAACTGCTATTGTATTATTGTTGTTATTTTTTTTTTTGTCTATCACAGTCCTCCAATTCGACTGGGTGGTTATAGTGTGAGGTTCTAGGTTGTATCCTGCCTCCTTAGGAGTCCATTACTTTTCTCACAATTTGCGACGTTTCTAGGACCACACTCCTTCTTCTTCTTCTTCTTCTTCTTCTTCTTCTTCTTCTTCTTCTTATATGAAATATCAATACAATCATATGGACTAAAAGTTTTTAGTACTGAGCCAAGTTCATAAAAAAGCCAAGAAAGAGAGGCCACTAAAATATGCGTACAAATCAATTATACCAAATAAAGTGTATATACGTACATAGGTAGTGGCATTATTAAATAATATAACTTATTCAATTTGTACACAATTTAATATCAGATATTGCCTGTAATAGCGCGATGAACTTGTATCAATAAAACCGGTGAGGAGAAGCCTTTCGCACTTTTAGAAGAGAGGCAATGAGAGACCTCCAATAATGGGTAATCAGATATAATGTTGAAACAGCTCATTGAACACGGCCAGATATAATGAATCCGGGCCGCAAAATTCCCGAGATGTATACTAGTATTGCACCAGCCCCAATTTTTTTTTATACCATGCCCCTAGATTAAGTTGGGGCAGGTTAGGTTAGGTTAGAAACATAATGAAATTATTTTTAAGAACAACAACTCACTGGAACGAGGGAAAAGACTTAAGAGCCTTATGCAAGTGATAATTGTTTACAATGAGGACCAATGGCCAATATAGTGAACAATTAAATTTACTAGGATGTTAAAAGAAGGAATAATATCTTGAAATAATAACTGAAATAACTGGAAACCAGAGAGGAGTACAATGTTATTAATTGAAATTATCAAAGTTGAATATGTTATTCGTTCTTTGCTGACTTATGCGTTCATTATGCGAAGGGTGTAAGAGAACAATTTTGCAAGTGGCAGTAGTAGAGACAATGGAAATCTCTTTCTCACTGAGTTAACGTAGTGAATAATTATTATTGTGCTGAACTAGGAGATTTCAAGGAAATTGTACATCAACAGTTGATTATGATTTTAGTTAATCACCCGATTCCTACTTGCTCTGCTTGAATAACAATATACAATAATTAATTATAACAAAAAGTTTTTCAGGTACGCCTGGCCATCAAAAACCTAATTGTCTGTACACTATTTTGATATGAATGAATATCATACATTTAATGCTCAATATTCTTCCCACAAGGCAGAGGTGGTAGTGACAATGGTGCTGATAACAATTTCTAGTCGAAGCATTGATGAAAATACGAAGACTATTAATACCGTTCGCTTTTGGACAAGAACATTAACAACGTTAATTTTCGAACATGACCATTTACAACGCTAGCTTTTGTGCAAAAACATTGCTGACATCGCTAACAGAAAAAAAATGTTGTGGACACCACTAGCATTCTGTAAATTACACCGACGGTAATTTTGAAATTTACAATAAACATTGCTGACAGCATTTACTTTCATACAAAAGCATTGCTGAGAGGTGTGCTTTCCAATCTGAATATAGGTGCAGACACAAATAACTTACTGTCAAAAGAAAGCTTCGCTTAAAAACTAACTCGGATATTGCTGGTCAAAGTAATGTCGAGATTGCCTGCAAGCACACCCCTATCCACTGCCCTTTCCCACAATTCGTAACAAGAGAAACCAACAAAACGAAAGTAAGAAAATTAATAAATAAAAAACACCGAGAATGGAATCTAGGAGCATTTCCTCCCTTGCATGCAACCACATACCCCTAAGAACTGTGATCACGTTAGATTCCAGAAACAAAAACAGTATTGATAGTAGACATCGCGAACAAGAAGACAAAAAATAAGCAGAAAAACCCAGAAACTAATAATTTCCAAAATAAATCAACGACCACACCCAGTTTTTCAGAAGTTCGTACAGAAAGGGGCAAAATATATCACGGTTTCCCTGAAGTCAAACCTGTCGAGTGGTCTCAGAAAGTCAAAACTTTTTTTTTTACATGGTCTGAACGTACGATATAAATATTAATTTTTTACGGCCTCGATATATATATATATATTATATATATATATATATATATATATATATATATATATATATATATATATATATATATATATATATATATATATATATATATATGCACAAACACACACACACACACACACACACATATATATATATATATATATATATATATATATATATATATATATATATATATTTATATTTATATATATGTGTGTGTGTGTGTGTGTGTGTGCGCGTGTGTGTGTGTGTGTACGTATGCAATTTCTAATGAAATGAATGATATGGTTTGCAAAGATTATCTTTTTTCTAGATTTCTTTTTCTTTTTAGGGAAGTTTCTCAGGAATGAAGAATGGTTATTCACGTTTGCTTTTTTTAACTTATTGTCAGATAGTTAGCGGACTGTTTCCTCGCTATCGGCGGCGTCTTCAGGCCTAAATTAAAAATTGAAAAGGGACTTTGAGCTAAAACTTAAACGTAAAATGTGATGTCACTGGAGTTATAAATTTCCACTGGTCGTCGGGTCTCATTCTTTCGCTCGTAGTCAGTACGGAAGTAAGGGCGTTTCTAGTACTCCGTTAGACGCGCCAGAAGCCAGGGCGTACAATGGGCGTGATTTCCGTCCCTGGCCGATAGTTGTGATTGCGCCATTGAAGATATTTTCTGTCGTATTCCGTCGCTCGTTTCTCACTTTGGAATCTGACAGATGTCTTGTGATTCCTTGAGGAAGGAAGGATGAAGTCCGTGTCCCTTTGGATGTTTAATGCCATATTTTGACGTAACCTTGAAAATATGTCACTGTAACAATCATTTCAGTCGAATAATTAGCGGAATATGACTTGCATAACTGTCGAGTTTTGAAACTCCAATGAAAACTGTAAATAATAATAATGAATATACACATACATACATACATACATACATACATACATACATACATACATACATACATACATACATACATACATACATACGAAATCAAGAAAATACCATGTACAAAGTACAGATTTCAACCATTTTTTTTTCTTGGATGATGGCCTAATTTTATGTTATACATTCAAGAACTCTTTCTAGAATCGAATTCTGAGGCAAGTCGTTACATTTAGGGAAAGTTTGAAGATCCCTGGCCAAAAAATTACTCTTCGGTTAGGCAAGGAGAACAAAGCACGTGCGCCGTACGTGGTGGCAACATAATTGGCCCATTTGGGTTATTTTCGCTGTTTTCTGTTTAAAAGGAGCAGGAAAAAGAGTGTGTTTTTATGATTTTTTTTTTCATTGCTTCAACGTGAATCATGTGCTAACGACCAGTACGAACTTGTAGACGCAACCCTTTGCCTTATACTGATGTTAAATTCTAAATTAAGATTTTTTCCTTTGTAGATATTAAGATAAAAAGCGTAAATGACAATAATCCTACTTGGGAAAATAGTTCAGAGGGAGTCTTTAAGCTTATTCCGTGTGGATCATTAAACATAATGATAAAGAAACAATAAAGAACAAATGGTGCAATATATCATTTCGTATCGCATTTTACAGAAATTAATTGCAGTTAGTTAATTACAGGTGATTTGTCTATAATTAAAGGGTAACCAGCTTTCATTCAATATTTTATGGTGATTTACTTTTATGTGTTAAAAGGCAATATATATTACATTTATTTGACAACACTTTCTATCATATATATATATATATATATATATATATATATATATATATATATATATATATTATATATATATATACTATATATATATATAGTATATATATATATATATATATATATATATATATATATATATATATATATATATATATATATATATATATAATTTTATAAACATACACACACATATATACGCATTGCTATCAGATAATTTTCCTCCTACATGTACATTTTGTTCCGCAAAGTTTTAAGCTTAACTACGAGAAATATTTGGAAATTTGGAATGATGGAAAATAATAAATGTCACTGTATTTCACTCTCAGGCAGTCTCACTTTTATACTCGGAAATTATTTTCCTTTGTTGTGTCATGTTCCCTGACTTCATATTGACATTGGAAAATTATGTTGCGCGCCATTCATTCCGAGCATTGGAAGTTGTAAGACAACGAGAAACACAACATTATATATATATATATATATATATATATATATATATATATATATATATATATATATATATATATATAATATATATATATTGATTGAGTGATTGGCGTCGCAACGACGAGGGTATTGACGCCGTATCATTAAAAGGAATTGCAAAGGAAAAAGCCAATTAAAAAGCTATAAATATGTTTATATAAAATCTGTCAGAGAACTACAGAGAACCCAAAAACACACGAAATACACACCTTTTTTCAGATCATTTGTAATCAAAAGTACAAGCAACACAGGCACCCCTCAGACTTCCATATTCTACAGAGTTCTGTCAAAATAGATATTAAAAGAACTAAAAGTTTATATATGGTAATAAATATTATATCAATTGGAGGTCAACTTTATATATATAAAAATTTTATGAAGTAAAAGACTTGAAAGCAAATGATATACACTGACACATACTAACACATATACACAAACTAAACTCAAAGATCATGACCAAACTAAGCTAAATTTTTTTCAAGAAGACCTGCTTCTTGAAGGTAACTAAAAAGGCTATCCTCATTAAAATCTCTTCCTATAATGGCATCCAGTTTAAGATCCATTCTTCCAACTACGTTAAAATGACGGTTCCTTGCTGATATTAAGCTGGGACATTCTACTATTAAATGTTTTACTGTGAGGGGAACAAGACAATCCTCACAAAATAGTTCAGGGTCATTTTTCATTAAAAACCCATGAGTAGTAATCCGTGTGTGGCCGATCCGTAACCTACGTAATGCAGTCTCTTTCCGACGGTCTTCTAACATATAAAGCCAGGGGTTGATTACAACCGTAAGTTCTCTCATTTTATTATTGCTCTCTATTGTCCAATAAAATTGCCAAACTGATTCTACTGTCATTTTAATTTCAGGAATGTAGTCTGAGCAATGAATTGCTATACTTCTTGGATTTTTAGATGTACCTGACTTTTTCATCAGCTCGTTCATTTCCAGCAATACCAACATGTGAAGGAACCCAGCAGAAGTTAACTGCATTCTGTTTTTGTTTTAATAAAAAAAGCCACTCTTATTTCCAGTACCACAGGGTGTACTGGATTAAAAGATGCCAAAACTTCCAAGGCACTCTTGGAATCATTAAAAATAGTAAAATTATCTCCTTCTAAAGTTACAATTTTCTTTAGTGCTGTTAAAATGTTAAAATGTTCAGCATTAAAAATAGAAGCACAACTTGGTAGTGCACCACAAACACTACTGTCAGGGTATACCACTCCAAACCCAACACCTGTACTGGATTTGGAGCCATCGGTAAAGATTTGCCTACAATTATCATGCTTTTCAGCATGGCAAAAGAATTTCTGTTTAAGAATATCATCTGAACAATCTGCCTTGCAACCAGAAAACCATTTACAATATTTCACAGAGGGCAACTTCCATGGAGGGAATCTTCAAAATTTTGCTGGAATTACTTTTCCTTTTATTGCATTGAGATCCTCTAAAGCACATTTTACCCTGTATCCAAAAGGCTTTGGATATGAAGCATATTTTTCATTAATACAAAAATTGCCTTTAAAAACAGTATTGTAGGCTAAGGACTCAGGAGTCTCTGTATGCGGTACCAATATTTCAACAGGGCAAATTTTCTTATCAAATCTAGGGGCAGTTCACCTGCATCCACAAATAAACTAGATATTGGGGAGGATCTAAAGGCTCCTGTTGCAATTCTAATTCCCCCATTGGTGAACTGCATTCAAAGTATCTAATCTCCTTGTAGTTGCTGATGAGTAGATTTCTGACCCATATGCCAATTTTGAAACAACCATTGCTTTATAAACATGTAACAAGTGCTCTCTATCAGCCCCCGAATTTGTATGACTTAGGACTTTTAAAACATCTGATGTCTTCATGCATTTGGCTTTGAGGCTCCTGAGATGAGCTTCCCATGTTAACCTGCTATCAAAGATGATGTCTAAAAACTTTGTTTGTACACATGCGAGTCTCTGTCCATTTAAAAACAGATCTGGGTCTGGATGAACCCCTCTGATACGGCAGAAATGCATAACAACAGTTTTGGCAGAGGAAAATTTAATACTATGCTCAGCTGCCCAACTGTTAACTTTATTTATTACCAACTGAAGTTGTCGCTCTGCAACAGACATTTTAGATGCAGCACACGAAATAGATAAATCATCAACGAATATCGTTGACATTACATCTTTTGGAATTTTTGAGGCTATCCCATTGATGGCTAAGGCAAAAAGAGTGACACTTAACACACTTCCCTGTGGTACTCCTTCCTCTTGCTGTTTCAAATTAGACAGAGTACTACCTACTCTTGACTTTAAAATAACGGTTTTTTAAAAAAAACTTTAATAAAAAGTGGTAGTTCTCCACGCAGACCAATTTCATGCAAGACTTTCATAATTCCATGCCTCCAGGTAGTATCATAGGCCTTTTCTAGGTCAAAGAAAACAACCACATAATACTGCTTGGAAGTAAATGCCTGACAAATTGCATTCTCCAAACGTATCAATACATCTGTGCAAGAATGCATATGGCGAAAGCCACACTGAGATGATGATATAATCATCTTTGATTCTAAAAACCATACCAACCAAAAATTTATCATTTTTTCCACAAGTTTACAAAAACAGGATGTTAAAGCTATTGGTCTATAGCTTGTAGGGGCAGATAAATCTTTCCCAGGCTTGACAAAGGGTAAAACTGTCGCTATTTCCCAAACACTAGGGTAATCGCTCTCCTTAAAAATTCTGTTAATAATACTTAAAATGAAAAATTTTGTTTCCTTTGAAGTATTCTTGATCATTTCATATAATATTTCATCAGGTCCAGGTGCAGTGTCTTTACTGTTATTAAGAGCAAATAAAAATTCCTCCATGGTAAAAGGCATATTATATGATTCAGATATAAAAGAAGTAAAATCAAGCGTTTCAGACTCTACTGAAGCTCTCTCCCTGTAGAATGGAGAATTTTCATCCCTGCTTGATATCATTGCAAAATCTTCTGCAAAAACACTGCTTTCAGCCTTTGAGTCTGTTATAAAGTCACCATTGACTTTTAAAACAGGGAGGGGACTAGGATTGTACTTTCCTGCTATTTTCTTAATAACCGTCCAGATCCTGGTCATAGGCGTTTTCCAGGTAATTGTTGACATAAAAAGTACCCATGATTCTCGTCTCTCATGTTTTATTTGCCATCTGAATTTGGCTCGAGCCTTTTTAAAGGAGATCAAGTAGTATTCACATCGATGTCTTCTGTACCTAGTAAAAGCTGCTCTCATGGCTTTATGTCGTATTTTGCATTGAGCATTCCACCATGGAACAGACTTCCGATGCAATTTTCCACTGGTTTTTGGGATTGCGTTTTCTGCCGCAAACATAGAAATCATTGTTAAGTAGAACACTGCTTCTCCTATTGTTGTCATATCTTTTGCATCTAGTTCAATATAACTAAGTTTCTGGAAAAAGGGCCAATTTGCTTTATTGGTACACCACCTAGGCATTCTGTATACTGACTCATATTTCTCAGTTCTGATGACAATTGTAAAATGATCAATACCGTATAGATCATCCAATACCTCCCAGTTGAAGTCAATGAATGTATCAGAACTGGTGATAGATAAGTCAATGCATGAAAATGTACCAGTCTGAATGTGAAAATGGGTTTGTTTTTCAGTGTTCAAAAGGGTCATATCTGAATTTTCTATTGATGATAAGATAAGGTTTCCTCTTTGATTTGTTAAAATGTCACCCCAAAGTTCAAGTCGACCATTAAAGTCTCCCAATATAAGAAATGGTCGAGGTAGCTGTTCATACAAGTGTGTTAATTGTCGTTCAAGTATTGGGTTATTAGGAGGGAGATACAATGAACAAACTGTGTACATCTTTTTTAAGTGAATTTTTACAGCTACAGCTTGTAATTGAGTTTGCAACTGTATTTTCGAGTGAGCACTATCTCGTCTTACAAGAAGAGCACTTCCACCCGAATTTCCCTGTAATAGGAATTGGGAGTGGAATGCAAAAAACTCTTTTGGAGTATGCATTTTGTTGTTGCTTAGCATAGTCTCTTGTAACGCTAAGCATACTGGGTTATACGTATTAATCAAACATAATAGCTCTTCATGTTTAGCGCGAAGTTCCTGGCAGTTCCATTGTAATATAGCAGGGAAAGTACCTATTTTCTAGAAGATGATCCTTTGTCCAAGATAGTTTTGTTATGTTTTTTCTTTGTAGATGACATCTGAGTTTTATGACGGACTTTTGGTACAGTTCCAGATGTCGAAGAAGTATTTAGAGGGTCATTTGAATGTACCAAGTGATCACTTATGATGGTGTTTGAAACAGCAGTATCTTTAGTAGTATCTTCGACCCTTGTATCTGGTTTATCATTTTCAGCTGGTCTAGTTTTATTGTCTAAACCAAGCTGAACTGAGTTTAACATTTTGTTTGCCTTAGGTTCTACATTTGTTGCTACTGCGTTGTAAGATATGATAGTGGGATATGACTCCTCGTTTTCCATTAATTCAGATGTTCCATGAAGGTCAGCTGAACCATAAGATGATGAAGGTTTACTCATTTTTTTTTCCGACTCATTAACTTTTTCTGGGGGTGTATCCCCTTTCTCAAGGTGCTTAACTTTTGAATCAGGTGTTGCTACACTCTTCACTTAAAGTCCTCTTGTTAACAATTGTACCAGCATCCATTTTTTCTTCTTTATCTTCATTGGACTTTTTCAGATTCAATTTCTTTTGTCTTTCCCCATTTCCTATTACTGCATCTGCAGATGACTTCTGGGTGTTGAATTTCAGCAAAGTCTTTTGTATTGCCTCTTTAAAGGTAATGCGCTCTTGAGTCTTGATACAAAGTGTTTCTTTTTCAATGAGGTACTTGATACATGATTTATGTGCTGCATTATGGTCTCCCCCATAATTAGGGCAGCATGGAGTAAGCTCACAATTCCCATGTTCTTTTCGTCCACAGTTAAAGCATATAGCTGGTTCATTTCTTTCTTTTTTCCTGCATGTTGTAATTAAATGGCCAAACATTTGGCAATTGAAACATCTGGGCGTGGGAACATATTGTCTAACTGGCAAGTGAAGCCATGCAGCTTTCAGAAATTTTGGGAGTCTCAAACAATCAAAGGTGAGTATCAAAGTATGCGTTGTATGTAATATTCCCAATATTTTTTTCTTGATTCGTCTCACATCAACCACCTTTTGATCAGCAAATTCTTTTCGGAGAGTGTCCTCAGAATAATGTAAGAGTTCAGAACTATACACTACTCCTTTAGACTGATTCATCGTTTTGTGAGGAGTGCATTTTGCTGCACTTCCCTCTACAACAATAATAGATAATAACTTTCTACTTTCATCTGGTGATGAAACTTCTACAAGCAGGGATCCTTCATCTTGAGAGGCTATCTTTGGTTCTCTGCCAATACATTTCACAATATCTCTATGGACATCAGATATATACAGTTCTTTTGTTTTTGTCGAGGTCAAGAGAAAGGGATTTTGTTATACGTCTCAGGTTCTTGAGATCCAAGTAAAATTCTTAAAATTCCAATATCATGATTAGCATTCCTATTTCTATTATTAAATCTACTATTCTTTCCTCTGTTCTGAACTACATAAGGGCTCGTAGCAACAATCAAAGAATCTTTGTTGTTTTCATTGGAGGAGGTTGGGGATGGCAAAGGAGGTCCTTATCCAAGCCTAAGGTTGTCAATTGTGCCAAAGATTCGGGGGGGTCCAGGGGACAGTGTACTAGAGAGACTAGTCATAGGAATTTGAAGGAAAAAAAAATTCATACACACATACACACACAACTACTGCTTGGGAAGACCAACAAAGTATCGCAGACTAGACAGGGTTCGACATTCTCCACCAATGGCACACATAGAAGTTGCTTCCCCATGGTCTGCCCCATACCCTACCCTTTCAGAATAGCACCAATATGCTTGCAGTGGCCCAGGTATAAGCCAATCTGCCTGCTGGGAGTTCTGCCCCCACTAATGGGGACACTCCCCACTCCAAACATATTGGTAGGCTTCCGGACAAAAGCCAGGAGTCCCATCCCAAAAACCAGCCCCCCCTAGATTCCGATGGGGTGATCCCTAGAGATGGTTCCGCCCTCAAGATTGCAATGGGAAAATCCCATCACCATCTCTTGGGTCCAAACTGTATTGGGTGGCGACTCACCACCACAACTCCCACAATTAGCTTCGAATCCAAAACCCCTCCAGACGAACTCCTCCCAGACTCACCCAAGCAGTAAAATTTTGCGAATGTGGAAATGTCCACGCCAGTT
>NC_087202.1:89331994-89344494 GCF_015104395.2 Macrobrachium nipponense | reverse complement strand
TAAAGAAGTATGACAATTGTTTACGAGAGAGAGAGAGAGAGAGAGAGAGAGAGAGAGAGAGAGAGAGAGAGAGAGAGAGAGAGAGAGAGAGAGAGAGAGAGAGATGGGTGTAGAGGGAAGTTGCAAAATGAAAAATATACCCCAAGAAAATTATCTTTCCTCTGCCGAGAATGATTTATTCATCGTCTTGACCTTGCATATTGTCTTCCACTGAAAAACTTCATTTCTTCTCTCGCCGTCTGTGACTTACAAAGAGTGTTATTCTTCTGTTTTATTACCTGCATCTTGCTTTCAGTACAGGCAGAAATGAAAACAATTTCCCTAACGAATGAGATGAAAGTTCCTTATGAAGATTATAGGTGCTGAAGTCCTCATCTTCTGCCTCTCAGGTGTTTCTTCCTCTTGATGTAAATTGCTGAGCATTTATATTCGCTTTCTCTCTTGAAATGTAACTCGATCGATTTTCTATTGTATTATAACGTATAGATATTGGCCACATTGACTGTGAAAACTTTTAGGATGTATTTCAGTGTATTTGAATTGTTTTCTAGCTGTTCTCCATTCTATGTCTGAAAACATGAATCACCGTTGATGATTTTGAAAAGGTGAGTTCCCATTGAACATCATCATGTTTATCACCATCTTTACTGGAATTTTGTTATCGTCACTTTGATTTTCTTCATTGGCGTTGTCTTCTTTTTCTTCCTATTATTCTTATTCCTCATCTTCCTCTCCAGAACATTTTTATTCCCCTTCATCGTCAACACCATGCAGTCTCAGATTTGTTTTCCAAGTCCTGCTGTTTCATGAAAGAACGTGGTAATGAATGTTGTCTGTAATATAAATTTCTTAACTCGGGATTTTCGTTATTGATACATCATTCTGTCAGTTAATACTTACGGCTATTTTAGAAGGACTTCTAACTCATCACAGCAACTGCTAAGGGCAAAGGCTAAATTAACCTAGGTCGATACAATTGAGTGTTCTTGTGCGCTTTTCTGTTTTCATTCTTCCACAGTAATCGTTTCTAATTGGCGTGTGAAGAAATGGGAATGACTTCAGTTGACAAGAGCACTTTTGATTTGTGTTTACTTATTTTGTTAACTTTAGCTTTCGTGGGCTAATAAAGGCGATATATTTAACTAGCAGAGATAGTCGTTTCGGCGTGTTGAAAAAATACTTCTTCCTCTACAGCATCCGTCTTGATATCTGTTTGCTTAACATTCCGGGTATGGTCTACCATTTTCCCTGAATCTAAAATAATAATATCCTCTTCTGCTAGTTCTAGCTTGGGAGACGTATTTGTACAGTCAAATTTTGTGTATGCGGGTTGCAACGATGAAGTCAATATGATACACTCTGTCATTGTTTGGAGCTGACTCTTTCTAATAAATATCAGTAACCGTTCTGTACCTCAAATGGCTTTGATTCAGAAAACTCAGATTTAGATTTAAACGTCATAAATTGCTTTAAAAAAAGGCTAAAAGGACCATCGCTGCTCTTTCTTAGTGCCTTCCACCTTTAAGCTTTGAATCCTCTGCTTCCTTCGTGACTTTCAGAATCTCATGATCTTCAGATCTTGTCCTTCTTTAAATATTTGGTTGTTTGCTTTCATTCTTTCTTAATGTAAACCAAAAATCGTGCAAAAGAAGCATGAGATCAAGGTAAAGAAAATTAGGTGATGTCATGGGCTGAATATTATTTTAATATGAAATAAAAGAATTCCTTAAATTCATAATGCGGAGGAGAGAGAGAGAGAGAGAGAGACGAGAGAAGAGGAAACATGACCGAGAGAGAGGAGAGAAGAGAGGAATGAGCGCGAGCCGGCTGCGGATGTAAGATAGAGAGAGAGATGACGGGTGAGTGATTATCGAAAACGACTTGGATCCTTATATTTAATCGTTTCGTATTGTCAATAGGAATTACAATCTGTTATTACCAATATTATTATCATGAAGTTTAGCCTACCACCTGGCTCATAAGTTCCCAGATTTTTCCTAGAAATTACAATTTTTTTTCTGTAAATTTTAATGCAATGTAGAATTTTCATACTTGAAACTTGTTTTTTACTTTCCCTTAAAATTGTAATGAAAAATTAGAAAAGCCATAGCACAAAATCATGCTCAGTTTTTTTTCCAATATGACATTTATTGAAACAAGCGCATATGCATACATACATGAGTGCATATATATATATATATATATATATATATATATATATATATATATATATATATATGTATATTATATATGTATGTATGTATATATATATATATATATATATATATATATATATATATATATATATGTATGTATGTATGTATGTATGTCTGCGTGTACATACGCCCGCGCTTGTGTGAGTGTATGTGTATGTGTGATCTCATTTAATCTGCTGTGGCTATACTTTTTTTTCAGAATAACATTGATCACATGGAGTCGCAAGATAGTGTAAACCCCTCTTGACAATCACTTTTTACATACAAGCAGGAACATCCTGATTACTTCATTAAGGCCTGAATGTGTGCCTCAGTGAGGTGCAATTTACTCTCCAGAATCTCCTTTGAGACTTACTCTTAAAAGCATTACTCTTAAGACGAAAGCAAAATATATTTACGAGAATAAAGAGCGTTTTAAAGTTTGCTTACTATGGCAATTACTAGAATTAAAATAAACAACCCAAGTATATTTTTGCATTCGAATTCAGATCGCTTGAGATATGTTTTTCATTTTTACCTTTGGGAAGGAAACCAACCGGGACTAGAACTAAAAGTTTTGCCTGTTGCAGGATTAATATAGAACATCGTTAGTCTGTCCGGCAGATACTGAGCAACTTTGTGACGTAGACTGGTTACTTGGACACTTACCATATAAGAAAACCAGAAAAAACAAGGAAATGAGGGTCACTGTGGTAAATGTTTGATCACACACATTCTTTCTCAGTTTCACAACCTTTAAGAGGTCCCCGTTAATCTCCAGGTGCTGCTAAGCTAAAGGATGCTCATAGCCCTCATATGTCATTTTAGTGCCATTTGGCTTATGCGGAAGCCATGGATGCCATCAGGTCGAAATTGAAGTGACTAACCAATTGAAGAGCACCGTAATCCGGAGTAAAAGAGCTTCTTTGTCTTTCATTCTGGTGAGGTCAATTGCTGACTGATGATCATTCTTTATCTTAACCTCGACCAAATGTAACCAGATGATGACATGCGCGAGATTGTCCTTATTTTGGTCGGAGGTGGACTAACCCTGTGTATCTATTCCTGACCTGTAGATTTATAGGTTAGTTTGTAACACCACTTTCAAGTCCCATCCATCATAATTTTTGTCTTTCTGGATTTTGTTTCGGTTTATGTACAAATTTATTTATTTATAATAAATTTTTCTTACTTTTAATCTTTGTATTCTGTTCCCGCTCATTAAACATTTTTGCCTGTCATGGTCATTCTCAATGAATGCTATAATAATAATAATAATAATAATAATAATAATAATAATAATAATAATAATAATATGTGGCGCCATGGCAGAGTGGGTTAAGTCGTCAATGGACTGGTTAAGCAACATTGGGGCTGGTCAGTCGTTGGATGGGTGACCGCTCTCCTCGGCGTTGATTCCTTGGGAAAGGATCTTTACCATAATTTCCTCAGTCTACTCAGCGTAAATGAGTACCTATTCCTAATGGGGTAGGGTCCAGCTATGGGCTAAATAGCAAAACTCAGCAATGATGGAAAGAAATGAAGGATTAAACGACAACGATGTAACAGGTATCATCAGTGAAAGGCTATACAACTACCTAGAGCAGACAATCACCATCCCCCACCAACAGAAAGGCTGCAGAGGGAAGTGTAGGGGCACAAAAGACCAGCTCCTGATAGACAAAATGGTAATGAAGAACAGTAGGAGAAAGAAAACCAACCTAAGCATTGGCCATAAGAAAGCCTTCGACATGATACCACACACATGGCTAATAGAATGCCTAAAAATATATGGGGCAGAGGATAACACCATCAGCTTCCTCAAAAATACAATGCGCAACTGGAATACAATACTTACAAGCTCTGGAATAAGACTAGCAGAGGTTAATGTCAGGAGAGGTATCTTCCATGGTGACTCACTGTCCCCACTACTCTTCGTAGTAGCCATGATTGCCATGACAAAAGAACTGCAGAAGTTGGATGTTGGGTACCAACTCAAGAAAAGAGGCAACAGAATTAACCATCTGATGTTCATGGACGACATCAAGCTGTATGGTAAGAGCATCAAGGAAATAGGATACCCTAATGCAGACTGTAAGGGTTGTATCTAGGGACATCAGGATGGAGTTTGGAATAGAAAAATGTGCCTTAGTCAACATACAAAAGGGCAAAGTAACAAGGACTGAAGGAATAAGCTACCAGATGGGAGCAACATCAAACACATAGATGAGACGGGATACAAGTACCTGGGAATAATGGAAGGAGGGGATATAAAACACCAAGAGATGAAGGACACGAACAGGAAAGAATATATGCAGAGACTCAAGGCAATACTCGAGTCAAAACTCAACACCGGAAATATGATAAAAGCCATAAACAAACGGGCAGTGCCAGTAATCAGATACAGCACAGGAATAGTGGAATGGACGAAGGTAGAACTCCGCAGCATAGACCAGAAAACTAGGAAACATATGACAATACACAAAGCACTACACCCAAGAGCAAATACAGACAGACTATACATAATACGAAAGGAAGGAGGGAGAGGACTAATAAGTATAGAGGACTGCGTCAACATCGAGAACAGAGCACTGGGGCAATATCTGAAAACCAGTGAAGACGAGTGGCTCGAGAGTGCATGGGAAGAACGACTGATAAAAGTAGACAAAGACCCAGGAATATACAGAGACAGGAGAAGGACAAACAGAACAGAGGACCGGCACAACAAACCAATGCACGGACAATAGATGAGACAGACTAAAGAACTAGCCAGCGATGACACATGACAATGGCTACAGAGGGGCGAGCTCAAGAAGGAAACTGAATGAATGATAACAGCGGCACAAGATCAGGTCCTAAGAACCAGATATGTTCAAAGAACGGTAGATGGAAATAACATCTCTCCCATATGTAGGAAGTGCAATACAAAAAATGAAACCATAAACCACATAGCAAGCGAATGCCCGGCACTTGCACAGAACCAGTACAAAAAGGGGCATGATTGAGTGGCAAAAGCTCTCCACTGGAGCCTGTGTAAGAAACATCAGCTTCCTTGCAGTAATAAGTGGTACGAGCACCAACCTGAAAGAATGATTAAAACGATCAGGCAAAGATCCTCTGGGACTATGGTATCAGAAGACATGGGGTGATATGTGCAAATCCCCAAAAAGGAATCTAGAAAGAGTGTGATCCTAGAAACGGGGCACATAGTAAGAAAAGTGATGGACTCTTAAGGAGGCAGGATGCAACCCGGAACCCCACACTAATAACAACCCAGTCGAATTGGAGGACTGTGATAGACAAAAAAAAGAAAAATAATAATAATAAAAAGATGGCTGCATTTATCGAGTTAATCTTTTATAGGATTTTTTCTATTTTTGTACATTATAAATTCGTTTTTCGGACTCAGCAATGTCAGACAAATCTGGCCGATGTTCATATTGGAAAAAAGGACAGCTGGGTTGAAGAAATTCAGGGAAATAATCGTTGGGAAAATCCGTGATTCAGGCAGGGGTTCATTGTCTGGTGCTTAGCCTGTTATGGCTCTGTGGTCAGGTTCGGGCGGGGTCCATCATCTGGAGTTTCTCCTGGAATGCTGTATTTTCGTCTTTTGTTCTGGGTACCATCTACATGTTTCGACCACATCTCTGGTCACCTCCAGGACGAGTTCGTGGAGGAACTGGAGAAATGGGTCAAGTGTGGCAGTATTTTATAGTGGTCTGACATCAGGGGCCAAATTCTCATTGGGCAGCCATTTTTGGGCATAGCCTACTGTCACATTGCAAAGGTCAGGGGTTTACACCAATGCGAGCACCACAGTATAACTGGGGATGATGTTGGAAATCCCTTCATCCTGTGGACGTTCCTAACTGACTGGGTTGTTCTGAGGGTCACTCACTGCTGTCCTCTGGGTGGCAGTAGGGAGGAGAAAGGTCTCCTGTGTAATATTCATTGTGGGCTTCTTCCCTAAATGCAACACCTCCAAGAGGCACAGGTGGCGATGGTCAGTGGTCTGATCAATGATTTCCATATTAGGTATGATGTCTTTTGGGTCTTTAGGTTGTGGCAATCCTGGCATAGATGGCTCCTTCTTGAGCATGGCAGGAAATTCTCTTAGAGCATTGCATGGTTGTCATCCTGATGTATGAGCTGAAACATGATTGGATGGGGCATGAATAACAGTAGACTACGTTGGTCGTCTCCAAGGGATCCTGCAGAGAGGTGGTTGGATTATTGCATATAACCAGGCTGCTAGTTTCTTTCTTTTGTAGAAGTTATCCAAATGAATCTTCTTATTCTGGTCAGTGGGCTGATATTTTCCTCTATGATGTTTTTGAGGGCCCATTCATATTATTTATATTTTCTATGGAAATCTCTTTTGCAGAAAAGCTTGATCAATTTAGGGGCATTAGGGTAGGATTCCTGCTGGTACCATTTGTTGATACTTTCTGGTCATTAACTAAATGTCTTGGTTGCAATGTCTGTTGTTAACAAGAACCTGGGGAGCACGCTTGAGTTCCCAGTGTGTGTGTGTCGTTCCAAGAGAAGCAGTGCGAGAGGGCTGACATATGCACTGATAGTGGAGTGCTTATACCTCACGGGACACTCAATCTCGCCATCCATGCACATGCCCAGTTCGTCGGTTTTGCGTAGGACTTGGTGCTGAAAGAATCCTCCCTCTGCTCAATGATGATGTCGAGGAAGGGGAGGCTGTGATCTTGGTTGTGGTCAGTCATAAATTTCAAGCAGCTATGTGCATGAAAAGTACACCTAAAGTATCCAATTTCTTCTCGGGGTTTGGCGCAGACAAAAGTGTCATCGATGCAGTGCACATACATTCACGGTTTATTGATACTATTGAAGACCCCAGGAAAACATTCAAGATCTGAGGCATGCTTTTCACAGCCATAGCTGCTTGAAATTTATAATTAAGCACAGACAAGATCGCTGTCACACCTTCCTTCATATTCTCATCAGGCAGAGGTAGGATTCTTTCAGCACTAAGGTCTACACTGGGTTGAATTCATCAGCAAAAGGGAAATAGGATGCTTGCAAAGGATTAGTACAATGGGGAATAGCAGAATACTTTTCACACTGGAGTCCAGGAACACTTGACTGGATAGGGCACTGGCAATGGCAAAGGTGGTGCCATTGACCACCTTTGTCTGGTTGCCCCTGCCACGTGTTTCCGGTGGATCAACAGTTAACCACCTTATTAGTCCCTATGTAAATTACTGTAAATAGAGCGCATTTAAAACTAAAGTCCAGCTTTTATGTAAATTCCGCCTTCCTCAGTAATATCGGCCTTCTGCCATAGTTTTTCTCTTTCTTTGTTGTGATCCCTCGTTCCTCCATTCAAGGCCAATTGTTTTTTTGAGTTAGATTACATTTTCTGAACGAGCAGTTCAGAAAAAAAAAAATATATATATATATAATATATATATATATATATATATATATATTATATATATATATATATATATATATATATATATATATATATATATATATATATTATATATATTATACACACACTTATTGTTTCCCACCTAATTCATTTAATTTCTCACTCATCCTGTTTGCCTGACAGTTTGTCTAATCCTCCTTTTCTCTTTCAGGCACTCCATGATTTCATCCTATCTTATCCATCATATGAAATCCTTACAAATCCTTCAGGGAAGATATTTCGGATTAACCGTGTCACACCTTTTTTTTATTTTTTTTTTTATAGAGACACGGCAATGCCCTTCCGAAATCCATGGAATTCTTTTCCTTCCACGTGAGAAGAAATTTATTCCGAAAAGCAACGCTCGAAAACACAACCATTTTTCTCTGTGGATGCGAAGACTTCCTCGAAACAAAAGCAAATTGTTGGGGTTAATTCAATTTCTTATAAGAGGAAATAGGAATTCAGAAATACGCCTAGTCGCAATTTTGTTTGTTCAGTTTTATTGAAAACGATTTTGTCTGAATATACGGAAACATACATACATACACGAACACACTGAAACACGTCATACACACGCATTATATATATATATATATATATATATATATATATATATATATATATATATGATATATATATATATATATATATATATATATATATATATATATATATATATATATATATATATATATATATATATATATGACCTTTTCAAAACCATATTTCCTGGATTGCCGTGATTTATTACATTTCCCATTTTTATAAATTAGCATTCATGCTTGTCTGGTAGTACTGATATGGATTTCATATATATATATATATATATATATATATATATATATATATATAATATATATATATATAGATATAGATATAAATATTTATATTTAAACACACACAAATATATCTATATATATATATATATATATATATATATATATATATATATATATATATATATATATATATATGTAGTTAGTGAAGTATAAAATTCCTCTTATAGTACCATTTAAATATAAAATTAATAAACTTAGGGAACATGGTCTTTAGATAGGACTTTCTTTGACCCAGAAGATTGGGTCGACCTCCCCATCAAGTGTGTATATTTTTTTCCTTTTTTTTGTGGATGTTGCATAATGGAATGAAAAATATAAATATGTTCATAGGAATTACCTTCCTATTAATTGAAAAATGATTGATGGATTGATATGCCAACAAAATTCAAAGATGAAAGACAGAAAATGAAAGAGATGGCGTCAAAAAAGGACGTCCTATCTAGATACGGCCTCTGATACCAGACAGGGAACTGATTTACGTAAGGTACCCAGACAATCTAGATAACACCGAGAGGTCCATAGTTTCTCCAATTTCAAGTGGAATTTTTGAGGCAAAGATAGATGTATATCGTCTTTATTCGGAATTACTTCATTAAATACGCGGTGAAGAACTTTTTCTTAATAAAAGGAAGGGAATGTCTGAAGTTTAATGTGGTTTCTTTTCAGACATATAAATCTTAGGATTTCTTTACATTTATGATCATTTGGGTACTATCTCTCTCGAAAACTCTCGAAAATGGGCACATAAAGGATAACGATGCTAATTTGGTTAGTTCCTGGTTTAATGAAAATTATCTGGTTTTAGAGCAGAAGGCTCAAGAGAGGCCATAGAAATTTAGTCTTTTAACAAGGGGCTCTGTCATAAGAATGGTATGAACGTTCACAGGTAGATCTCACACTTCAATACAATAAGAGGAAACTATATATATCTAGATAAGTATATATATATGTATATGATATTTAATCTATAGATTATTATAATATTTATATATAATATACTATATATATATATATAGATATAAATATTATAATCTATACAATATCATTTATATATATTACAAAATATTATATAATAAATATATATATATCATATATATATAGATAATACCTAAATATTATATATATATATAAATATAATATATATATAATATATATAGTATTATATAATAAATTATATACATATATATAATATATATATATATATTATATTATTATATATAATATCTAATATATATATGAATATATATATGTGTCTTTGTGGAGTGGTTGCGCAGAGGTGGTTCTGGAAACCTATATTTCTGTATCGTATTCTTTTTAGCCAAAATTGCAACAAAAATTATTTCCTTCTGTAGGGCGAGATGGCGCAATTGCTTTGTCTTGTCTTGTCTAACGATGCAGAAGCCCATACGTTGTTATTAAACTAAAAACAAAGAAGCTGACACGGGGGAAATTGCCAACAATGAAGGATAACCTAATAAGTGTATGAAGAAAGTTTGATTTCGTCCTCATTTTTACAGATTTTGAGAGCTTGACTATAATAGAATTAAATGTTATAAAAGAATCCAGCTAGTTTCATTACATTACTTTTATTTATGGAATGAATGAGGGCAAGGGAGATTAGGTATGTGTGTCAGAGAGAGAGAGAGAGAGAGACAGAAGGGAAAGAGGAGGAAGAGCAGACGAGAGAGAGAGAGAAGAGAGAGAGAGAGAGAGAGAGATAAAAATTATGATATTTTACGAATCCTTTCCTGTAATAGTTTCATTGTTATTTTGTTAATCGTATGAAATCTATTCAATTTTGCTTATTCTGTTTCTCCGACTATATCTTTATTTTGTGTGCGTATATTATACACACACACACACAAACACACACACACACACACACACACACACACACACACATATATATATATATATATATATATATATATATATAATATCTATATATATATATAATACATATATATGTAAATATATATAAATATAGAAAATAAAAGTGTCAAGCTACATCGCTAACTGGCAATAGCCCGTAAAAATACTATCACTACTGCTATATTAGGATCGTTATGACGTTCTTTTCAATTCCTCCTTGACGCTCTGGAAACGTCTGAACTATTTCATTGAAATTCACTAAGTTTTTGAGACATCTAGTGAACACAGACACACGCCGCCCAGATGGAACCGAGTAAATACTTTCCCTACTAACCTGGTTGGATGACACAGTGATGAATTGATTAAACCTGGTGGACTCTGGCAAAATGAACGGCAATCGAAAAACTCCCATCAGCACATGATGAACGCGGGTGGAAATAATAGTGCAGAGCCGGAACACATTTGTTGGTTATTGGAAGCTTTAGTATTCCGCTACTAAAGTTTTTATTTTTAAACTTTTTATTTTTGATTTTTTGTTGCATTGATTGCTGCAGTATAAAATACCTTGGAAAATGAAAAATTACAAATCCAAAATCTGAGTCTCGGAAATATTGATCACATTTTACAAACATTTCCGTTCTGGAAGTCTCGTAATTCCGATAATAATGTTCTCATTTCAAAAATGATTTTCATTTTCGTGCAGTGCATCAGTTTAACATTTAACTTAAAAGAAGAAAATGATAAATGGTAGCACTGGACACATCACCCTTTACTGCCAATGGCATATCGTAAGCTAATGACTATAGTGCAAATTGTGTTTACATTTACTTCAGTAGTGTCAAATCGATCCAACATCATCTTCGTTTCCATAATCATAACAAGTTTCCTGTACATGCTTGCTCTGTTGGCTTTAGTGTTTTATGGTTTTTATATAATTGCATTTGACGATTATGAAGGATCATTTAAATCTTATTGAAATAAAAAAAAATCACTATCCTGAAGGGCAAAATTATATTTTTCTTAGTGATGCTCTCTGGTTGTGTCGAATGGCGGACGTGTAAGCAAATAGAAATAATGAATGCCAAATTCTGACAGTTTGACAGATCACGTTTGGCAACGAGGGCGGAAATAATCTGTCAGCTAATCGGGCAACAATATTTTCAGAGAAAGGGGCGCTGGAATCTGTTGGCTCATTAGTTTAATACTCAAACGTTAGGAATCATATGGGATAATGAGCTTCTCGATACTTGGAAATTTTCCAGTGAGCAGCAACGTTCATGATTTGTATATGTTGGTTATGCGACCAGTTTTTAGAAATCCACCAAAAAGCTAGTCCTGAAATATCAACAGAAAGACTGAGAGAAGAAGGTAAAGTAAGGTGAATGATAATTATTTTTCACAACACACACATTTATTATATATATACATATAATATATACACATACATATATACATATATACAACGAATATATAAAATACAAATAGTGACAACATAGTATGAAAAATAGGAAAACAGACGAAGATATTAATATGAATATGAAACTAATATTCGTCACTTCATTCCATGAGAAATATTAGAGAAGGCATGTATGTATACTTCATATCACATGTGTTGTGGATTAATCACAAACGTGGGAGCGGGAGAAGGCTGACCCCGGATAATGGCTCAAAGCTCTATTCCCGTAAGTTATCGCTTGTCTTACTTCAGTACTAAGGATCCATAGTAAAATATCCTTCCTTCATATTTCTGTAGCTATTTTACAATGCAGTATTACTAGAAAAGCAAAATGGTGGGTAAACAGCATTTATATTTTGATAGGAACGATGCTGTCACTTCCTCCTTTGCTTGGCTAAATTAATACACAACTTCCATAACAGATAAACACGCTTACAGAAACAAAATTACCAAAGTATATATATAGTGTATATATATATATAATATATATATATATATATATATATATATATATTATATATATATATATATATATATATATACTATATATATATATATATATATACTATATATATATATATATATATATATATATATTATACGTATGTATATTATATTATATAGATAGATAGATAGTGTGAAATTATCTGTATGCCTACACATTCACAAAGATATATACATATCCACAA
>NC_087202.1:89274494-89326994 GCF_015104395.2 Macrobrachium nipponense | reverse complement strand
TATATATAGATATAGAGAGAGAGCGAGAGAGAGAGAGAGAGATAAAATGCAAGGGATAAAAACAACTTTATAATACGATTGTTGGTTTTATTAAGCTGATCACACTTGAAGTAATTATTGAGAAAGAGAGAAAAGTACTAAGGTGTCCATATATTGGAAGTATTGTGCTGCGACAGTTGTATGTAAATTGCCTCCCCAACCTTTTTATATGTTTAGTATATATATAAAAAAGCTACTGGCGAAATTGAGCGTCAAGGAATCTTTATCAGCTTCAGGAATCGCGTAAGGTTTTGGTATGGTCTGAGCAACAGGATGCGATTTGTCTCTAAACTATATATATATATATATATATATATATATATATATATATATATATATAATATATATATATATATATATATATATATATATATATTGCTAGAGGTATTGATAAATACTTCTCTCCCCGCTAATATTTTCCACTTTAACGTAAATCTGAGTCCAAGGAGAAGAGCGTCCTGCTCACCCTTGTGTTTTGTTGTTTGGACTGACAGTGCAATTCGTGAGGGTCAATATATCCTTCCTCGACTCCTCCTTATGCTTTCGGTACAAGTCACCCTAAATTCCTCTTTATGATCTGCTTGGAGAACAGAGAAGAGCTTAACGACTTCGCCTACCAATAGCGCGCTCAGTGACATGCCCCAGGCACTGGAAACCGGTTGGCTTCGGAGGCCGGGTATTCACGCTCAGGTTTACTTGTCGGTCCACCTATCAGTTCATCGAAACTGACGTTAAAACTTACGTGTGGACGACAGTTTGTGAACGGAGTCAGTCCACCCACCAGAACTGATGAACTGATGGAATTAAGTAAAGCTCTTTCGACCGGCTGACAGGTGATCGCTCATGTGGACGGGTAACCAACGACTTATGGCAGTCGCCGCTGGATTTCGCCGGGGAAGGATCTCAGCCGTTCTGTAGCCTTTGGATTTCTTGCATAATACTGAAAAAAAAAACAGGATTTAGTCCTTCATGGAGACAAAAGGCTTCGAAAATTTCTTCAAGATGGGTCTTATGCAGCCATAACTGGCCCGAAATTTTCCACATTAAGAAACCCAATGGTTTTTGCTGCCTGGGAACTCTGGATAGTACATTGAGATTGTAAAATCAATGCAGCTGAAAATGGCAGGAAGAACTGGACCAACACCATTGCAATTCTATGCTTATCACATTGCTTTTATTTTTTTTTTATAAAAGTAATGTACATGTAAGAAATTTAAAGTCAGAATATAACTTGCATGACCTTTAGAATTTATGAAGCGTTTAATTAACCTAATGTGGTAATGATGAATCACTTGCATTATGAGGATTACACTAAATACTACTCCTGTATACAACTTCATACAACTTCAGTATTAATTTTATTAGAACTATTAACAAGAAACTAGTATAAGTACGAGCGATAACGAACATAAATATAATATGTATGTGTGTATTTCTGTTTAAACACAATCCTATTAAGTAAAAAACAACAAGATGATATGAAGGTATGGATGAGTCAACCCCTGTTGTAGCTGTAGGGATTTGAATTCGACAGATATCTTTATGTATTGGGAGAAAACAGAAAGATAATATACCTAATGGCTGAATGGATTTTCTTATCGTCACCCAAACCATTCGTCCATCGCGTCGGTTTGAATCTCAATGCCGGAGTTGAGATTTCTTCATTTGGATACAAGGCGTTGTAATTTCCAGCGTATACAAAAGGTTTGAGGAAATAAAAACATTTTGGCTACTACACACACTTCTATAGTTTTGTCCTTATGTGGTTTATAATGACTACTGATAGATGTAATGTAAAAGAAGAAAGTCTACTATTATGGAAACAATATTAGCTTTGATGTCTGTAGATGCTACTTGTACACTTATAACGTGTCTTTTTTTGGATTTCATAATTTGTGGAAACGGACCTTCGAAGAGTTATGGTATTTTTTCTCAAACTTTTAGGCCTTAGGCTGTGGTTGATGCTCTTATTCTCTATTTTTGAGACTTTGAACGAGATTTCAATTCAGCTCAAGGACGTTTAAAGGACCTTTTATAAGATGGCCAATGTGATATTTGAATATTTGAAAATATTAAAGGTATAGCGATACATTTTAAACGTTGTTGTCATTGACAGTCCAACGAGATTCTCTTACTGTATGAATGATGTTTTACCTGTACTAAAAGAAAAGAGGAGAGAGGGGAAAAGATTCTGTCATAAAAGAGAACACCTGTATTGAAAAGGCAGAATAGTATCTATTATATACTTTCTTAAAGTATAGGGTAACGCAGCGTATTTTCTTCATCGTGTGTTTGCTTCCGTTTACTTCGATACTTTGAAACTCTTGATAATCTCTAGATTGTTGCACTTTCCTTGGGACTTATTTTAAATATTTGCTCTTTGAAAAAGGATCTCTATTCTATTTTAGATTAATTCCAATGTTTCTCTCGCCCACACATTTTTTCTTGCGAATCTAGATTATCATTTACAATGGTACTGTGCTGCCTCTCCAGATAGGACACATTCCAGTATCCTACTTATGGATATGACATAAAATATGCGAAAGCCTTCGATGATGTCAACTCTGTTCATGGAGTAACCCTTTGTTTATAATGCTGAATATATTACATTTATACGATTGCATGCCAACACCTTACAAGTTTCTATGAAATATCTTTGTTCCGAATGTTTCTTCTTTTAGAATATTTCTGACCCATTGTTGTGTAAAAGATTAGCTCTCTCTGATTACTCCCTGAAACTGACTGTATTGTTAAGATACCCGTTCAACATGTCAGTTACAAAATCGTGACTCACTGACGTCATTATTCAGCTAAAAAAAAATAAGCTCCTTTTATATTCGTCTAGCCCAGCAGCAGCTTCTGCCAAGTCGCATCCATCACCATATTTTTATGCCTTTTTTATCTTTCATTGAGTGTCCCATTCGGTAACGTATAAAAGGTTTTAGGGATGCCATTAATGGGATGACAGAAAAAAGAACGATTGTAAAAAATATATTGACCGTAATATGGTATTTTTTTTCATTTTTTTGCTGTCATCAACTTTTGCCAAATACGCTTATTCATCTTGAAATATTTATGACGCTTTGGGTTTTTTTTTTTACCTCACAGACACAAATAGACTGACACAAAGGCGTACTTGTGAAGTGTTTCTAATTTAATACTTGACAAGGGTATTATCCTTTAAATACGATCTTTTCCACTATAAAATCTACGCTTCTCGGATAATAGTCTTTAGTTAAGATGTACTTTGTCATAACTTTCATTTTTCATTTCATGATTCTGCTCATTACCAACACAGCAATTAACACATCGGCATTTGAACACATTTTGTATCTTGCAGACAAATAGAGAACAAAAATAGAACTGATCTCACTTGGTTATATCTTGCTTGTTTTCTCATAAAAGCAGATCAGTTATGGGTCATACAAAAACAAATGGTTGAAGGGTATGAGAAAATTATTTCAAATCAAGGCTCAAAATCAGGTAGTTTCAATTTGCTTTTATTGAATATAACAACCAAAGAGTTTATAACAATTGAAGATATTTAATGCACCATCGAAAAAGCTTCTCTAACGAAAGTTTTTTTTCCTTCAAATGAGATTTTCGAAATATTCAAAATAATGAATTGTGAGATTTTTCAATCAACATTTTCCATACGGATAATACAATGAGATCCATAAAAACAAAAGCTCTTATGCAATGAGGATTCAAATTAAACAGCTAATGAGCAATTCGTGATGAAATATTCCCTAGATTTCTTTACAAGTGAAAATCATTTACGAAGCATGGCAGAAATCTAACTGCAATTTATATCTAAAATCAAAAGTTAGAAGAAATTGATTTCTTCAAAACAAGTTTGAGATATAATTTTTCTTCGCCTTAGGATAATAATTTTATAGCAAGAATCTATATATACAGTTATCAAGACAATCCTTGCATTAAGTTTACATCTTAAAGAAACTCTTTGGTTGTCTTATTCAGAGAATTGGAAAGTTGTCGTAAAATTTGCCGTAATTTCAAAAGACCGACATTAGTCAGAAATATATATATGACATCCATGTCCTTACATTTCAGTGGCCGCCGTTCCTTACAAGTGGACTCGTATGAACTTATCAAAATAATTCTACTGAATTCCTGTTTACTGAAGTACAGGAATTATAGGTTATAATAATGTTCTCACTCTCTTCAATAGAACTGTATTCTTTTTATTTCGAGTTTCTTGTTACTCACAAATTGCGCTATAAATCTTTCTAAACTGTCAATCGGTACCAAGCATTAAACGCACTGATGCCAATACCGTCAATTAAATAAATTATTATAGTTCTTATTATAGTTCATGGCCTCTCACAAGTTTTCATGACCACCAGTCAGATCATCTCTTCACATATTTATTCTGTGGAATTTAGTCGAACATTGAGTTGCGTGGCTCAAAGACTTTTTCTCTCTACTGCCAAAATGTCATATGTACATTTTATTTAATGTCTTTCAGAAGTCAAGTTCATAAAATATTTAGAGATTTCATCTCTTAAACCTATATGCCATTTTTGTTATAACCTCTCTCTTTTTTTTTGCTTTACTAAACTCATTCTTACTTAATTTAACTTAATTTAACTCTAGTTTAGGCGCTAAGAATGTTTATTTACGAATGAGCTGGCTTTACGCCAGCACAGGCTCTTTCAGGGATTTGAAGGTATAGAATGACAATAAAAAAATGAGTATAACCAATGCCATTCAAATGGAAGAATGGTCATATGAAATGGAAATAGAACAGTTAGGATTACAAACTCCTCTAAACCTTCAGGTGGCTGTCAATAGGAGAGAAAGCGTGATTATAGCGGGTCCTGTCGATTTGTGGATAGCCAGAAAGGAAAAAAATGATCCTAATAGAAAAGCAGTAAAATAATATTAGAAGAAAAATATAAGGCGATTTCCTACCGTATTTAACGACCGTTAGGAGTAGGGATCGACATAGGAAAAGGAATGAATTTTTCGTGGGAGAAAAGGCGGATTTTTCGCACCGATAAGATTGGTGATTCATGTAATTGTATTTAATTGCATATGAATAAAGATTTGAAAGTTAATTTAATGGCACTTGGCCCATGTTTGTCTCTCGAAGAAAGTCTGTAGAATGTTGGTGTGTAGTTATATTTTGTTTTTATCCAACTTCAGTAAAGCGATAAAAGGGAATAGTTAAAGAGCTCAAGTGGGAGACAGAACGATAGTTAAGGATCTGGTCATTAGACGTTCTGCGGCCGAAAAGGGAAAGGAAACACATTAGTGGGAGAAACAGGGTGACTGTTGCCAATTAAAGTGATTGACAACTATCGCGGTGCTGCTCGCCATGGAAATCGTCGAAGCTAGAAAGGCCATACCGTTGTTGGGCTTTGTCGAGGAAATTTTTTCAATGTTTGAAGAGTCCCATTATTGGATAATCTTGCCCAGTTATATCGATGACAACATTTACGAATTTGAATATGAAAAACCTAAGTTCAAAGTCCATTAGTACTTTGAAATCATCCTTAGTCATTGAGTTCTTTTTGTCTTTGTCTTAACACGAAGACAAAACATTCGTGTTTCTGGGGCTATCGGTGGTGGCGGTGCCGATGATGGCGTTGTTGATCTTGGCAGATCTGTTCTTGCCTTCAACTGTGCAATAAGGGCTAATCTAGCACTGCATCATTTAAACCACGCATGACAAAGGTTCAGAACAGCTGGGGCACTTTTTAAATTTACCCAGACATAAATTGTTTTCGTGTCACCTACTGCAAAATGGGAAATATTCCCATAATCTAAGTCACACTTGACTCTGATCTGGTCCTCTGAAGGTTGGTAGGATTTTCCGGGAAGGGGCTTTGTGTTTAGATTACCACCTCTGGGCATCGATGGTATGAAGGAGCTCCAAAAGAGGGTCCACAGGGAGCCCTATCGAGAACTGCCAATGATGTCCTTATTCAGTTTTACATTTGGGTTCTGTAGTTTCAATTAAGAGTTGCGCATCAGAAGGTCGATTGTCGCTCTGTCTTTAGGTGTGATGGTAAATTCTCCTCTGTAGTTTGGTACTGTAGTGAAGTTGGTGCCAGGTGTATTCCTCCAAGGACAGCAACCGCAGCGTAAGAGGTTCTTCCTTCAGTTGGAAGCGCACTGAAGTTGGCATTGGTAAGTATTCACTCGTGTCGGAAATTGCAGGAGGAAGGGATGACCGTTGATGGGGTAGGAGGGCGAGGAGGAGGAGGAAGGTTTCTGGACATCAGAGGGAGAGGAGGGAAGGCGTGTGAGGAGAATGTGGATGGAGGGGAAATTGGTAAGAGGGCTCCGCAGGTCTTTTCTACTTAAAACGAGTCATACTGCTCAAATCACTGTTCTGTACAGCTATTAACACTTCAAATCGTCGAAGAAAATCCAACGCAGTGAAAGGGCAAGCAATAAAGCGTGAAACTGCCAAAACAGTTAGGGCTTAACCACTAACCATTAGAGGGCCTGAGTGGGTTTCCTATTCCATGAGAGGTCTTTTTTGGCTAGATATCCCATGATTATTCGCTGTTGCAAAGCGGCTTTGCTTAGTAGTTAAAATGGATTGTCTACTTTGCACAGCAGTTGTAGATATAATTTATTTATTTATTGCATCCTATAGTGTCAGTATAAGAACCGTACAGTCTTAGTTTTTATAAACAGCTAACTTGAATATTAATGAGTTTCTGGTGGAAACTTTTTGCTATAAACAATAATATATTGCACATCTTACTGGTTTAAATAATGTACGTGTAATTACGACACCTGTCTGTCACTAGTTTGACCAAAGTAATTTAATTGAAGAAATTTACTCTGTAAATCAGTCTATTTCAGAAATTGAATTTTTTTTCGAACCAAACTTACCGTTCAAGAGGTAGTTCATAGTATATATATATATTATATTAATTAATATATTAATATTATTAAATAGGGATATTATATATATATATATATATATATATATATATATTATATATATATATATATATATATATATATTATATATAATATATATTATATAATGTGTGTGTGTGTGTCTGTGTGTGCATGCGTGCGTGCGTATGTATATTCATATATATATATATATATATATATATATATATATATATATATATATATATATATATATATATATATATATGAGATACTCAATGGATGTTGGTAACTTGAGCAGTAATACTTACAAAACCTATGAACGTTTTGTATTAAAAGGAAAGGTTAGGTAACATTTTATTTAACTTTAACAGTCCAATCTACTCTGTGTGGATCGACGAGGGAACGAGAGTATTTAAACGAGTATCTGGAAAAAGCTGCTATTGCAAACAGCGAAGTATATTTGTTTTTTTTCTTTTAACGGAACACTTTCGCGTAAAAAGAAATGATATTTGGACGCGCGCCCGTGTTTATGTATGTATGCATGTATGTATACATACACAATGTAAATATATATATATATATATATGTACATGTATAAACATGTATATATCTACATATATACATACATATAAGTACGATTCTTGTTAACCACTATTCCTCCCTCTACATTTCAAATATAATTTGTTTTTACGCGAAAATTGTTCCGTTAACAGAAAAACAAATATACTTCGGTGTTTGCAATGGAAGCTTTTCCCGAATACTCGATTAAATACTCTCGTTCCCTCGTCGATCCACAGAGTAGATTGGACTGTTTTAATAGAAAACGTTCATAGTTTTTGTAAGTTTCACTGAGCAGGTTACCATTGAATATTTCATATATAAATACTATATATATATATATATATATATATATATATATATATATATATATATATATATATATGTATGTATAATGCGTGCATACACACCTCACGTACTCATGATATTTAAATGTAGAGTAACACAATGTAGAATTAAAAAACAAGAAGCTCTGAGACCGGCCAGGGACATAGTACTATATGTGTCTTCATTTCCTCTTCGTGGTACTTTGCATATATATTGTATGTGTGTGTTGATGTGAGTACGTATGTGAGTATTTGTACGTACGCGTATGAATATGCGCGAGGTTGTGTAAAGCAGCAAAGCAAATTAGAGAAGAAACAGGTGTATACAAAAAAGTGTGTGTAATGTGAGTAAGAAAACTTCCGGCAATGATACATGAATCTTTCTGCTGCATCTCTGTCTGCTTTTACTACGAGCATCAGCGTTAATAACACTCCCAAGAAAGAAGGGAAGAATCGCCGTGGAAATAACCGGTGACATTAATGGGCCATTTGTTCTCGTGCATAATAAGAAGGGGAAAAGCAAAAGTTAACCTGAAAATAAGTTTCAGACGACTTTGCAAGTCTGACGTCCTGGAAGCTTTTTCTGGTTGCTCTTTTTCTAACATGGTGCTTGAACGGCCGGCTTCCTCCAGAATGTTAGTTCGATATATATATATATATATATATATATATATATATATATATATATATATATATATATATATATATATATATATATATATATATATATATATATATATATATATATATATATATATATAGTGTATAGTGTGTGTGTGTGTGTATCTTCTCCCGTAGAACAAAAGACATTATCTCTGTTAATTAGTAGCTACTTGTCCAACTTTTCCATGAAATTATAATTGCATGCTCTGAGCTCTCCGGGTTCCGGGATAAAACCAACATTCGTCTTGCTACTGGTATCAAGACAATTACCCCCGTGGACACTTACTCCCCATGGACAATTACCCCTGGGGACAACTACCCCCTAGGATAATTACCCGCCGGTATTATATTCTGTTTGGAGAAAAGATAAATTCTAAATTTAAAGGGAAAAAATAATTTTTCCATAAAATGCCACTAAGTGTCATATTACCTACGACAACTTAACAATCGTTACACTTGTAATTGATTTTGAATAAGTTTCATAATATTTACATATTTTATCTTGAAATTCATTTATGATTTTTCTGTGATAGTTGTGTAGCATTGGAGAGAAGAATGTAAGCGCTTGGAGGATTATGGAATTATAAAACGTGATAGAGGAAAAGGCAGACTGTAGTTTATAGCGGATATATTTTTGCTAATCAAAAAGGATTAGCAAATGGTGTTGTCATTTGAATGTGAAAAACGCAGAAAAAAAGCCGTCTGCAGAGCGAAGGGGAAAGCGCATATCCAATGCAATAAAATTGTTGGCAGACTTCATGATCACAGCCATGAACCAGATGAAACGAGTTAAGGTCGCTAAAACTATCAGCAAGATAAAAATGCAAGCTATCAATATAGAGGAAACTATGCAGTAAATGATTCCTGAGGTCTGTGCTCTCAATGATGATAAAACGCCTCCAGTTCACCACTTAAAATGTAACATTAGATGTCAGCGATTATGGTCGTCTCACTGACGGCCTTTACATCTTAACGGCCGAGCATTCAAGAACACAACATGGCCAAGATTTTTTGCTCTACGACTCTGGAACTGTCGAAAAAAGTATTCTGATTTTTGGATCACATGAAAGCCTGGATTATTTATGCAGAGCATGGCACTGGAAGGAACATTAGAGACGATTTTCTGGATATTTACACAATTATGTACTGCTAAATGACCGTTCAGTACCATTAATTTATGCTGTTTTACCTGATAAATCCAAACAACTTATACCAATATTCTAGAACAGCTAAAATTATTGAAATAAGATTTAGCGCCAACTCATGATAGGTTTCAAAAGTTACCCTTTTCTGCAAATAGCATATAATAACGTAGGGGGTTAATTGTCTGTAGGGGTAATTGTCCTAGGAGGTAGTTGTCCTCGGGGGTAATTGTTCACGGGGTTAATTGTCCTAGACTCCTTGTTACTATGTTCATAGTTCCGTTCATCAGTACTTTGCATTTCGATGACCAAAACGACGCTCTACATGCAGAAATATATGTGGTATATCATCCACTGGAAACACTGAAATCAGAAATAGGAAATAGATATAAAAACTCTTCTCCTTCATGGGATTCGAGCACATCTCTTTCCATAAGTTTCACCCAAATCTGAAATAATGTCATCTTTCACCATGATAACTTATGGATGAGCAGTTTTGTTAGAATTAAAATGTCATAACTGCTAGTCTCTATCGCAAGAGCGTTTATTTAAGGCCCGTATGACTTAATTACTGTTACTATCCTGCAAATGAAAACTATTGTTCGTCCGTCTTTCGATCTTAAAAACTACTGAGGCTAAAGGTCTACCAATTGGTATGCTGATCATCCACCCTCCAGTCATCACACATACCAAATTGCAGCCCTCTGGCCTCAGTAGCTTTTAATTTATTTAAGGTTAAATTTAGCCATAATCTTAGTTTTATGAGTCGTGGCTGAGGCCACCACTGGACAGATCCTAAAATCATTGCACATCCAAGGTTGTGAGAAGCCTCCAGTTCGTCAAGCTGATACAGAACTCGATGGAAGACAAAGTTCCATGGTTTTGAAATATTAACTTTTCATACGTCAACATCATTAATAGTTGATTATACTACAAATTTACAGGTAACTATTTATATTCTACGTAGTATAGTTAAAGAAGGGAGGGTGTATTTTTTTATTAGTTGATATCTTTGATAAACCACAAGGAAGTAATTTGATGTATTATTGATTTTAAAGATAATTTACGAAGCCAAAATGTCCAGGGCACAGAATATTAAAATGTGAAATGGGAGTTAAATATTTACCTGATTTATTCAAATATAAAACATTCTAATTCCAAAATTACAAAACCATGCAAACTCAAACAACCTATATAGTTCATGGATATCAGTTTTAAACGCTTCCTCGAAATCAAAAAGGAAGAGGAGGGTTTGCAAACCGAGTTTTTCCAGACGGCAACTCCATTACAAGAAGATTTCATTCCAATCTCCTTCCAAGTACGTGACGTGGTTGACACCCAGAAGGGGGAAATACTCTCTTTTGGAAAAACTTGGAATCCGATGCAGTTTCGTACCGGGATCTGTAAAAATCCGTCGGTGCGTAAACAAATGCAATTCTCTTTATACACAGCCTGATACGATGCTGTCTTGCAAGAGTAGTCTTGAAAACTCATCCCGAAAACCCCTGCTTGGAAATTAAGGATTGAGCTCATGGTGAAAAGAAGCCGGGGAGAAGGTATAATATTTATCTTGCCTAAGAGAGAGAGAGAAAAAAAAGCAAATGTATTTATTAGGTAAATCTGTCAATGTAAAAATATTTCGATTTGTTAAACAGTTAGACTAAAATTAATTATATATATATATATATATATATATATATATATATATATATATATATATATATATATATATATATATATATATATATATATACAATATTTTAGATATTTCTTAATTTCAATATTTATGATATTGGAAGAAAATAATTTATTTAGGAATAATTTTGATGAGTTCTGTTTGTATCATATCTCATCATTTTACTGTTTCCGCCTTGCCTCTAATTTCTCCATTCGAATTCTGAAACCTGGAAACAAGCTTTTTAGTTCTGCTGTGTTTACTGCACTAATACAGGAGGTTTTAGTACCTGTTGCAGCTTACTCTGCAACTTTGTTCATTATTGTTAGAAGATATACTAATCTCAATTGATCGTGACACCCAGATGTGCCGAAATATTCGGTGATAAATAGTAAAATAAGTTACTTTTAAGTCCTAGACCTACTGTCGCAGACATCCTTACGATCGATTTGGTCGCAAGGAGGAATTTGATGCAGCACCGAATTCTTGTTGGCGACTGATTTGGTCGTAAGGAGGTTGATGGCGGTCGGTAAGTTGTCTGCCATGAATGGGCAGGTGGACTGCTACCAGTTGGCGAGCAGTGGGCGATCACCCATTAATGTGCCTCTTTTGACCAACTAGTTTGCAACTGATGGCTCTGAGTACTTGAAACAGGTCGACGGTGGTCCCGGACCTATTTGCAACTCTCGCTGATTGCAACTGACGAGTGGTCGGCGATGTACTGTAGGGCTACTGACTGCCCTTCGGTTGGTCACCGGTCGCTCATTGGTTGTCAGCCATAAGAGTGGTCGCAATATTGGTTACCTACTTCTGAACTTCTGATACAAAGTGGTGACCAGTGGTAGCTCTAGTCACATTTGGCAACTGATAGGCGACCATATATATTCCTACTCCTTCTGTGTCTTTTTCGCTTATATTCTGCAGTCCTCTGTAGATAGGGAAACAAATGCCATTTGTCATTAAATAAACTGATAGTACATAGGTCTCTTCCAGAGACATACAAAACCACATGTCTTGCCTTCAGTCAAGGCGATAAAAACCGCCTTTTCTCCCAATAAGGACTTTTTCCCTTTAACTCCATCAACCCTTACTCCCAAAGACATCTCGGTAAGTTAAATACTGCGTACAACCTCTGTATATTTTCTCATATTCTGCCAATTTTCTATAACATTATTTTTACATTTTCCTTACTCTTTATCTGCGACTTGCCAGGACTCGCTACTATCATTCTTTCTCTCTGTTAACAGGTAATTGAAGTTGAAAGGGGTTTATAATGCTACTATTTGAACTTCTTATTTCATTGACCATAATTTCACTAAAAAGGGGAACGCCGTCCGTGATGCCAACCCCTACAGAGCGGATTATGCAATCACTTTCAGGTTAGTATTCACTTGGAATCCTAAGAAGGTTTAAAATTCCGTAAAGGTTTTACATTATTTGTCCCGAATCAAAGAAGTTGTGAAAAATCCGAAGATTTTGCTGTCAACTCCGAAAGTTGTAAAAAACGAATTTTGTATTTAGACTAAAAACTCCCTAGGGGGGAGGGGAGTCTAAGGTAAAACTTTGGTAGCCAAGCTTATAGTCTGGGCATGCATAACAAACAGACAGACAGAAATTGCCGTATACTATATAATATATAATATATATATATTATATGGCTGGCTTCGGTTTAGTAACGAATTTTATTATTTGTAGACAAATTAATTTCAAAATTTTCCACGTGTGCGCATTCTTTTGGCATTTGATAGGTTCCAAGAACACTACTAAAAGCTGATCGTCTAGACTATGATGTCCCGCTTAATAAATTATTTACGAACTGTCATCAAAATTTACTGATCAGCCATTAAGACACCCTCCACGCTACACATAACCCCCGTGAAAAGGCGTCAAACATAACTCCTTTATCTGATTTAATCAAACCTTCCGAAGCACTGTCTAGAGAATGGTTATGAACTATGCCTAAATGATCTACTTCGAGATTAAGCTCAAAATACTATAGTGTACCTTCACTATTGGTAAAGTTGATGACATTTAAGAAATTTTTAAACTTCCTTGTATTTTGATAAATCTAGTACTCAGTGTTGTTTTGCATTTCTGTTTTTAAGGTTTGTTAAGAGTTTAAGCATGGAATTCATTATCTTCTAAATATTTATGCTACACACACAGAGAATGAAAATAATTACATATTATTATATAGCAGGATCCATACGTTGGTCGTAATTTAATACTCGTACGTTGATTGCACTTTAAATCTCTCATAAATCGTTTTAAATATGACTCCGCCCTTTGTGCCAAAGTGGATCCCAAAATTGCATTATTTTGCAGCAAATTTCCTTTGTAGCAAGAATTCCTTAAATGTGAATGGGATTAAATTCTTAACACACATTACGAATATTGCATTGCATAATTGTAATGAAAAAGACAAATTTACTAATGGCTTCTCCGTGTACGGAGGGCCACGAAGGAAAGCATAACATCATATTTCTCACTCACTGACGTCGAACACATTCTTTTCATTAAAGTAAGCGACATTTTTTTTTTCTCGGGTAAAGTCCAGGTAACGCCCACTCTATAGAAGGGACCGCTTTCCTGCATGCTTCCAATAGGGCCTCTGGAGAATAAGGCTGGCTTCGGTTGGGTAAGGAAATTTAATACCTGTAGAAGAATTAATTTGATCCTGTTCCGCGCACGAGTATTCTTTTCTGTGGAAAACTATTTTGTAACGGCATTATTTGGGTGTCTCCGTATCTTGTAACAGACATTTTAATGAGTTTATGCCATATGTGACGTATATCACGAGAAAAGTATACATTTTTTAAACCCGAATGACATCAAATGTTTTCCATATTGATGGCAAAGTCCAAAAACTTTACAATGTATGAAAGCAAGACCTTGCAACAAAAATGAAACTGGATGATAAGAAATAATTTCATTGGTGGAAGAAAAAGGTGGAACAGAGTGTGTACTTGGAAATGAAAAATGTATCATGGATGTGTAGGTTATATGTGGTGCAATGCATGTAGCATTTCACTCTCAGTATTACAAAAAAGAAGACGTTCGTTCGAAATGAGTAACGTGTGAGACAAAAGAATTACTAAGGATGCTTCCCCAAAATAGAACGTCCTTATTGTTAAAAAGATCAATAATCGGATAAATTTTAAAAATTACACAAAGACAAATATTGATAGCGCTTTAAAAGAGCATCATTATCTTAGTTTACAAGTGCCCGTAACAGTTACGTACACTGAATTAAAGATATAAATTGTGAATTATATAGAAAAATATTTTTTCAGGAATTCCTGAGAGAAAGAGACATTGATTTTCGTCTCTACCAGATAATCTATACAACTTTATATATATATATATATTATATATATATATATATATATATATATATATATAAATATATATATATTTGCTTTGGGGATTTGGAGGAGATCAAGTCACTTAATGTAATGTATGAGACAGCTTTTGAATAGAAAGGAAAATAGCTTTGCCAATGATATGATGACGACAAAGAAATCCAAGAATAACAGATTGTCTGGAACTTACAATGCTAAATAATAAAAAAATATCTAGCATATAATACGTGCGTATGAACTTAAGCTCAGTTAATGTAACCCTGACAGATCCGAATCCCTGCAACGTGCAGCCAGTAGCTTCGCTAAGACTGGATGCGAGACGAAAAACCGAACCTTTTTAGCGTAATTCCTTAATTATAAGCGACCAAGTTTCCATAGCGTAAGTATCGTGTTGTTATTATTTGAACTTATTGTATTAGGTACGAATAAAATCGTGACTGTGAACAGTGATAGGCCAAGATTTTATAATGAAGAGAGAGCATATGTTCAAATCCATAAGCTTTTTGTGCTACAGCATGATAGCCCTGCATCTCCTCAATGCTTGGAATAAACTAGGAAGTGAAGTGAAATAGTTCGCATAATTCCTCCTTTGAACGCTGTTCTGCCTGTCTATTTTAATTTCTACGTTCTTCTGATATTGATTTTTTTCAAATGTAAATATCAAGTATACCCAAGTGTGTATCTGCAACATTCCTGATTGAAGTAAGGCTTTCAGCTCCCCCCCCCCTTTTTTTTTACCTGTATGTCCTAACTGACCACGCACCTTTGATCAGATCCAGTTAATGTTGTGGTAAGCTACTGGCTCCCACAGTTAGAATATTATACACACACACACACACACAAATATATATATATATATATATATATATATATATATATATATATATATATATATATATAAATATTCTAACTGTGGGAGCCAGTAGCTTACCACAACATTAACTGGATCTGATCAAAGGTCGTGGTCAGTTATATATATATATATATATATATATATATATATATATATATATATATATATATATACATACATACATACATATGTACACACACACACACACATAATATATATATAATATATATATATATATATATATATATGTGTGTGTGTGTGTGTGTGTGTGTGTGTGTGTGTGTGTGTATAAAGGTTTTGGTGCGGAGGAAAATGAAAGGCGAGAGAGCCAGTAACTTTCGGTCTAACACGACCCTTTACTTAGGCACAACTGATCATACAGAGCGAAAACATAGTAAAAGGAGGCTTAATATCCAAGCTGACATTACAAGATTAGCATAAGGTCGATTTCACTTTACAGAAACGAGAAAACGCCTGAGGGTAAGATTAGCGATTTTTAGGCAGCCACACCTTGGAGGAGCGCACACGTGGTCAACAGATGATTCATCCAGAAAAGAATACATTTTGAAAAACAAGAAGGCATTTACGACTTGGTATCATACTTTATTAGAAGATGAAACAACTTTCAAAAAACTCTCAAAAAAATCCATTGGACCAAGTAATAAAAAACTTTAATATCAATATGAAACAAATTCTTAAAGATAAAAAACTCATAAGGAAAACAAATTATGTGCCCAATTATTAATACTGTAGGATCAATTGCTTATAAACTATCTAAATATATTACTAAATTGTTATCTCTGCTACTAAGAACTGTATCTAATTCACACATCCGGAATTCTGTTGATCTTGTGGAAACGTTAAATAACATTGTACTAAACCCTAGTGATATCTATGTCAGTTTTGATGTATGTTCCTTGTTTACAAAAGTCCCTATTGACTCTGTGCTAGAATATTTAAGTAATGAACTTGTATTGCATGAATTATCTGTGTCCGTTAGTCACATGTCACATAATTTCATTGATTAAGTTGTGTATTTGTGATTGTAGATCTAATTTTAATGGAGAATATTACCAACAAATATTTGGTATGGCCATGGGAAACCCTTTATAACCTCTCCTTTCAAACTTATATATCACACTTGTCCCCTTAAAATGGTACAGATATGTAGATGACATGTTAGTAGTCTTACCTGTTGGTATCGATGTAAATGATTTATTGTCTAAATTGAATAATTTAGTGCCATCCATAAAATTCACTGTAGAAATTGGAAATAACAATGTCATCCCTCTCCTAGATATATTCATACGTAGAGAATCTTTCCAATGTAAATTCAGTATTTATAGAAAATCCACAAATAATTTAACATAAGTACATTTTTATTCTGGCCACCATAATATTAAAATTTCAATTTTTTCTTCTCTGTTCTTACGTGCTCTGCGTATCACGAGTCGACAATATCTTGACCAAGAAACAGAATACATAAAAAAAATAGGAAACGATCTCTGCTACCCACCTCATGTAATTGATTTATGTTATCAAAAAGCTCACAAAAAGTTTTATAGTGTTGCTAGTAATAAAAAAGAAACCCCTAAAAATGTACTTGCTTGCCTTACTTTCGTGCGTTTGAAACCATAAAATCAATATTTAAATCGTTTAATGTTAATATGTGTTCTCTTATAACAATACCATTAAAGATATGCTGATGCCCATTTTTTTACTTCGGTCAGTCAAGTAAAAATTAAGCAGCATATGTATTCAGTTAGAACAGCCCAGACTTGAAATGCACTGTTTATCCATCTGAGCGAAAAATCTCATTGTATAAATTGGGGCGATACCTCTGTATTTGCTAGGTCTAATGATTATGTTTCAAGAAATTTACTGGAATCAGCAATTAGACAAATCCCTAATAAAAACAACCTAAATCTTAGTCTGGGATCGTACCATTTGGACCCATATATTTGTAAAATGTTTATGAAGGACCTTAAATGAACTACTAATTAATTAGTACCAGATGTATATAGTATTCTCTTCTCTTCTCCTCATCTCTCCTCTCTCTATCTCTCTCTCTCTCTCTCTCTATCTCGTCTCTCTCTCTCCTCTCTGCTCTCTCTCTCTCTCTCTCTCTCTCTCTCTCTCGCTATATTTATATCCTATTTTCGTTTTTTCACTCATTTTTGGAACATTTTTGTAAATTTCATGGTACAAAGTCGTATATGCCTCCTTGTTTTTCAAAATGTATATGACGTGTGTGCTCCTCCAAGGTGTGACTGCCTAAAAATCCCTAATCTTGCCCTCAGGGGTTTTCTCGTTTCTGTAAAGTTAAATCGACCTTATGCTAATCTTGTAATGTCAGTTTGGATATTAACCCTACTTTTACTATGTTTTTGCTCTGTATGATCAGTTGTGCCTAAGTAAAGGGTCGTGTTAGACCGAAAGTTCTTGGCTCTCTCGCCTTTAATTTTCCTGTTGCAAAACCTTTATTTATACATAGCATGGCCGATGTTCACATTGAAAAAAATAACAGCTTGGATGCAGGAGTAATTTTATTCAGGAATAAAATATTAAGCGGGAAAATCCATTATATAGGCAGGGGTCCATCGTTTGGTATTCGGTCTGTTATGAATCCATGGTCAGGTTTCGGAGGGATTCGCTTTCCTGAATGCTGGTATTACTGCTTCTTGGTACCATCGACATGTTTTAACCACCTTACTGGTCATCTTGAGGACGAGTTCGTGGAGGAACTGGAGAAATGGGTAGATTGTGGTGGTATTTATAGCAGTCCTACATAGGGGCTGAATTCTTAATGGCTGACCCGCTCTTGGGCAGAGCGTAAATTTTCATAGAAAGTATTAAGAAAATGAACAACCCTTCAAAACATCTCCAAGGAGAATGTCAGCCCCACCAACCAGAAGAAGAAGATTCATCTGGTTATTTTCTACAAAAGTAAGAAGTCTAGCAGCGTGGTCATGCGCAATAATCCAGCCACCCCCAACGTAGGATCCATTGAAGAAGACTATGGTCTACGGTTACTGTTGCCCAATCAGAGGATCCCATAGCTCATACATTGTGATGACCACCACGCATTTCTCCAAGAGGATTTCTTGTCGTGCTGAAGAAGGTGCCATCTACAGCCATGCCAGGACTGCCCAGACAGATATACAGTTCATACCAAATATGGAAATCACTGATCAGACCACAGACCACCGCCGCCTGTGCCTCCTGGAAGCGTTACACATAAGGAAGGAGAAGCACTGCAAGAATATTACACAGGAGACCTTTCTCCTTCCTGCCGCCGCCCAGAGGGCAGCAGTGAGTGGCCCATAAAACGAGTAAGCCAATCAGGAACGTCTGCAGGATGGAAGGAATTCCAGTGATCATTCCCAGATATACAATGGCACTTGCATGGGAGAAACCCCTCAACCACTGCAACGGGACAGTAGGTTCTGCCCCCTTTGTAGGACCACTATAAATACCGCCACAGTTGACCCATTTCTCCAGTCCCTCCACTAACTCACCCTGGAGATGACCAGCAAGGTGGTTGAAACATGTAGACAGTACCAAGCAGTAATACCAACATTTCAGACGAAATTCCAGATGACGAACCCCACCCAAACCTGACCACAGATTCATACCAGACCGAACGCCAGACGACAGAACCCTGCCTGAATCGCGGATTTCCCCGCTGAATATTTCATTTCTGAATGAAATTATTCCAGCATCCCAGCCGTCCTTTTTGAATATGAACACCGGCCAGTTATTGTCTGTGATCGTTGAGCCAGAAAAGTGAATAATTAGAAAAATAGAAAATATTCCATCCAAAATGAAATCTCTGAAATAATAATAATATGTTTTATTAAAAGTAATTGCTGCTGCTGCAGAGACAGCAATTACTTTTAATAAAACATGTTTAAAACAAGGTTTACTTCAAGCACACAATAATAATGATAATAGAAGTGAAGAGATGGTGTCTGCATGTCGGTTTTTATAGTGGCTCGAATCCTAGAGTCGGGGATCTCGCGTTGATGGTCGCAGGGATTCAGCCGTGCGAGCATTTAAGTAGTGTGTCCGGGCATGAATGTCTGGAGTCCTGCCTGCGGCACTCTTGCCGCACGGAGGACTCCAGACACTTTCATGCCCAGAAACACTTCTCGAACGCTCACACGGCTGAATCCCTGCGACCATCAACGCGAGATCTCCGAGTTCACCCAAGACCGGTTCGACCAATCAGAAACATAATAATAATAATAATAATAATAATAATAATAATAATAATAATAATAATAATAATGCCAGTAATCAGATACAGCACAGGAATAGTGGAATGGACGAAGGCAGAACTCCGCAGCATAGATCAGAAAACTAGGAAACATATGACAATACACAAAGCACTACACCCATGAGCAAATACGGACAGACTATACATAACACGAAAGGAAGGAGGGAGAGGACTACCTAGCATAGAGGACTGCGTGAACATCGAGAACAGAGCACTGGGGCAATATCTGAAAACCAGTGAAGACGAGTGGCTAAAGAGTGCATGGGAAGAAGGACTAATAAAAATAGACGAAGACCCAGAAATATACAGAGACAGGAGAATGACAAACAGAACAGAAGACTGGCACAACAAACCAATGCACGGACAATACATGAGACAGACTAAAGAACTAGCCAGCGATGAAACATGGCAATGGCTACAGAGGGGAGAGCTAAAGAAGGAAACTGGTGGAATGATAACAGCGGCACAAGATCAGGCCCTAAGAACCAGATATGTTCAATGAACGATAGATGGAAATAACATCTCTCCCATATGTAGGAAGTGCAATACGAAAAATGAAACTATAAACCACATATCAAGCGAATATCCGGCACTTGCACAGAACCAGTACAAAAAGAGGCATGATTCAGTGGCAAAAGTCCTCCACTGGAGCCTGTGCAAGAAACATCAGCTACCTTGCAGTAATAAGTGGTACGAACACCAACCTGAAGGAGTGATAGAAAACGATCAGGCAAAGATCCTCTGGGACTATGGTATCAGAACAGATAGGGTGATACGTGCAAATAGACCAGACGTGACGCTGATTGACAAAATCAAGAAGAAAGTATCACTCATTGATGTCGCAATACCATGGGACACCAGAGTTGAAGAGAAAGAGAGAGAAAAAATGGATAAGTATCAAGATCTGAAAATATAAATAAGAAGGATATGGGATATGCCAGTGGAAATCGTACCCATAATCATAGGAGCACTAGGCACAATCCCAAGTTCCCTGAAAAGGAACCTAGAAAAACTAGAGGCTGAAGTAGCTCCAGGACTCATGCAGAAGAGTGTGATCCTAGAAACGGCCTTTATAGTAAGAAAAGTGATGGACTCCTAAGGAGGCAGGATGCAACCCGGAACCCCACACTATAAATACCACCCAGTCAAATTGGAGGACTGTGATAGAGCAAAAAAAAAAAAAAAAAAGGATAATAATAATAATAATAATAAAAGTCCACTAATGGAAATATATCTTCATCAGATGGTGAATTCTGTATGAAATCAGATTAATATTTGTCATCTACGCTTTCTGAGAATTTATCCATGAATAAATCCAGAGACTTGAATAAAACCAACCTTTCAAAGAACTGGTTCGGAAATCAGGCTCATGTTTTTCAGCGTTTTCTCTCAATATTACTTATTAATCATCAGCATTATGATTATTTTTGAAAAGATACAAACAACAATTCTGTGAATAAGTCTAAGAACCATGAACTTCCTAGCAAACTTTCTAAACATAGAATGCTCAGATTGCTGTGTAGTTCTTTTGTTCTTTCACTCAGGTCATGCATGAAAATTTGACTAGCGTTCTAAATAGTCCTTGAACCTGCGTGGCCGGATACCTGAGAGAACCTACGTATTCTCATGGGATATTTAACTCGTTATCAATGTTTTATTAAGAACAAAAGCCTTAGGGGACGCACCAGTTAAGTCTCATGCATGGATGTTATTTTGAAGAATACCTAAACGGTGCATACATTCATTTTAGTATTTAAAATTCGAATGCTGTTTGCAATGTTCTTAAAAATCTCATCTGAAAAATCGGAACCTGAGAACCAACATTGTTATAAGTAAGATTTGCAAGAAATCTGATATGTGTATCATGGAATAATAAAAACCAAATTCCGTAAGAAAATAAACCTTAATTCCACGAATTTCAGTCATATAATTTGTAACTACCATAGTACGAGTATATACAAGAATACTTTTACGTATTATGTTTATTAGTGTGCCTACTTAACTTTTCAGTACACACACACACACACACACACACACACATATATATATATATATATATATATATATATATATATATATATATTATATATATTACGTATGTATGTGTAAATGTATATATATATATAAATGGTGTGTGTACTCATACTGAAAAATACATGTTATATCCTAGGTGTTTTGAACTTATACTTCTCTTTTTTATTTCCAATGGATTGTTCAAACCTAAAGCCTAAAGTGGATTTTATTTTTTTCTAATCATTGTATCCGAGTTATACAGGATAAAAATTAGACGAATTTGTCTATTCAGCATGCTTCAGAAACTACAATAACGTCTTTATATTAGTTGGCAAAAGAAAATGTAAAAATTTTGAAATCTGTTTCCTATATGAAAAAGAGAGCATAGCATTTATTAGTTACCAGCGAGAGGAAAAAATTATTTTAATTAGCAATATGCATATTATACAGTGAGTAACTTTCCTTTTGTATTTATAGCAACGCATGAACACATGTTAATTTAAATATTTTTAGAAAGGCCTCGAATCACATATACCTCCTCAACAAAGGAACTCATAAGACCGCATGATGATTATAGTTTTCTTGGAAGGTGTTTCACTAAATTAATATACTATTTCTTATTCGTGAGTAATAATAAACAACTTTTGTGCTCACAGACGGCTAACGCTCATTACCTGAAACGGCTCCGTGAAGCAAATGATCACATCGGTCACGTGAAATGGCAATTGAAGTGATTTAAATAGAAAGCTATTTAGCCCGAAAGGGCGTCTACTAGCTTGTAGTCGGTTGTTATGAAATTTACTTTTACTGTCGCGTTGCTTCAGTTCTAAGATAAATTACTTTCTGCGCTTTTCTGTTTATCTGTTCTCTTTGGTCTCTGTAGTCTGTACTCGCAACTTTCAAGTCAACCGTATACTATGTTTAGATGAATGACTTAGTAGTAAGTTTAATATTCTTTATGTTACTGATGAAAATTAATTATTATTATACAAATAATGAGTATGAGAAAAACAGACCTAATGAAGTAAATAATAAGGTTTCACTAAATTATTCGTGGAAAACGAACTAATAAGTGCTTAGTGATTTCAGCAAATGGACCCGAACAACTAATGGGAGTCTGACGGTTTCAAACGAACGGTAAAAGCACTTTTAATTGATTGTTCATGGTTCGTGATCATGAAAAGCTGAATATAGTAACGTGATGAATGTTTTATTGTACGTTTGTAGAGAGCAGAGTAGAAGCAGGATAATGAATGTGGAGAGTTTTTATAGCGATATAATTACAAGAACCTTTCCCCTCAAATACTGTAAAAATGAAGGACATAAAACTGTGTAGCCTTGCGGCAATTCCGTACCCCAGAAATAACGAATTTAAACCTTCCCCTAATAGGCTGTTATATCGACTCAAGCCAAATGAAGTAAAAATGTCGTGTCGTTAAAACAAGATTTATTATAGCCACTGATTAATGCTCTCAAATTGTTGACAAAATAGATCGAGTTGAATCGAATAAATAAATATAAAAACTCAACAAGACATTTTCTATTTTCATAATAGTACGATTGGAGAGCCAGAACATACTATTTTTAATAGTGAGTTACTTTTGTCAGGCTAAATGAAGAGTAACGGGAAATGATCGTTTGATTTTTTCATCTATTTTTGCGAAGGAAGCAGCGAGTTTAGGAGTTAATTATCGATAATAAAGAAATAAACAATCATCTGAACAGCAGATATTTCTTGTAGTGTTCATTGCCAAACGCTTTTATTTGCAGAGGTATCCGACTTGAAAGGTTATAGCAATTTCCGGTATTATTTATATAAAAACATATACCCAGATGTTCAGTTCAGTAATAGTCAAGATTTGCACGTAAAGATATAGTGATTATATATATATATATATTATATATATATATATATATATATATATATATATATGTCCCTTAGCGCATTTGATCTAAAGGGGCCATACTAAATACGGAGGAACACATATGACCCAAGAGACTATTACCAAATGCTGGGAAACAGTGTAGATGAATCACTGTTTCACTGCGTTTAGTACTAGCCCTCTAGTATCAAATGTTGCTGAGTGATTTGGTTATATCACATATGCCCTTGGGATTTCGTGAAACCTCTGGATTTCACATATTCCCTGACACACACACACATACATATATATATATATATATATATATATAATATATATATATATATATATATATATATATATATACACACACACATATATATATATATATATATATATATATATATATATGTATATATATAATATATGTGTGTGTGTGTGTGTGTGTATGTGTGTGCGTGTTCAGGGAATATGTGAAATCCAGAGGTTTCACGAAATCCCAAGGGCATATGTGATATAACCAATTCACTCAGCAACATTTGATACTAGAGGGCTAGTACTAAACGCAGTGAAACAGTGATTCATCTACACTGTTTCCCAGCATTTGGTAATAGTCTCTTGGGGGTCAAATGTGTTCCTCCGTATTTAGTATTAGCCCCTTTGGATCAAATGTGCTAAGGGACAGTTGATCCCCCACGGGCTAGTACTAAACACGGCAAAATACATTTGACTTTCCAGGGGCTAGTACTAAACAAGCAAAACAGTGCAGCTGAAGCACTGTTTCTAGTTTCACCTTGTTTAGTACTAGCACTCGGGGTTCAAATGTTCCTAAGCGAATTGGTTATTTTATATATTCCCCGGGCGATTTCTTGAAATCCTTATATCCCATGAAATCAGGGCCTGTGAAATCCCTGATTTCATATATTACCTGTAACTTATGAATAATATAACTCGTCAAAGGTTGAATTAATCTCTGGGTTTGATGACACTGATCTTATGTATCATCGTAACATCCCACTTTCACAAGGTATGACTCTATACACTTAGCCCAGTCGACATTTTTAATCATATGAAAAATCTGGAATGTAAGTTCTTTGTTTAAACTTTTCAAGTTCTACAATGTTCACATATTTGTTCTTTACGATAATCCAAACATCGATGATTCTGTATAAGACTTTCTTGGAAAATATTAGTATGGCTCGGTCTCAGGATTCAAAAGTTTCATTTGTTATTTCTGGAATGTAAAGCACAGTGAGTGGCTAAATTCAAATGCCACAGATCAGTATGGCTGGTCTGCTTTTGAATTCTGTGTATCCTCCAATTTGATCAGGTAATTGAGGAACCCACACATATTTTTTGATAATATATTAGACCTCATATTTATGGACATTCAGCAATTGTCAAGTCCAAGGTCTTCAATTGCTTCTTGGGATTCTGCAGAGAAGAAGGTGTCATCGATGTAGAGCACATACATCCTAGCTATCAGTGCTTTTCAAGACCCTTTGCTCCATGTTGTCTATATAGAAATTAGCAAAGAGAACTCTGAGGGGGAGAGTATCACCACCCCATTGATCTGGGTGTACACACATGCAGCCTTGGTGGTTGGAGAAGAGGGCCTTCTTGGTGCATATTTCCAGGAGGCTGTGGATGTGCTGAGGGATGTTCAGAGTTGGAGTGGTGTGGTCCTTAACACCCTACCCAGGATCATCTGTATGGTCTCATTGACAGGGATGATGGTGAAGAGGAATCCACATCTATCGAGGCAAAGCATCCTCCAGGGGCGTTGATTTCAGTGCCTCTTGGAACTCTGCTGACAACTTTAGTGTGTGGCTTTCTGGGACACACAGATCAGGATAGCATTCTGCCTCTTGGCCAAGCAAGTAGTTTTGCATTTTTATGGTTCCATAAATATATGCAAATTGGAAGCATAAAAATGCACAAGCAAGGGAACCCCCTACACCCCGTCATCAGTCAAATTCCTGGACCTGACATACCAGCTGGCCAAGAGTCTGAATGCCATCCTGACCCCTACATCCCAGACTGCCATAGCCTGAAGTTGTCAGCAGAATTCCAGGAGGCCCTGAGATCGATGCCGCATAGAGGTTGCGTTGCTTCGAAGAAAGTTTTGTCCCTCTTCAACACCTCTCCATCCTTGAACATTCCTGAGCAAGGCCTCCGTGCCATCCTGGAAATTTGTACCAAGGAGGCCCTTTTTTCAGCAGGGGGAGGATTCTTTTGGCACAAAGGTGTCACGGACCTTTGAGGTCCGCTACAGGTTCGATATTATAATAAACAAAATGAATTCAACACCAACAGTTGAAACTGGGGATACGAATATAGAAAAAAAACACAAACAGAACAAAAGTTTATTTATAAGCTTACTAACAAAGATAAATGCAGAATGGTTTCTCCTATTTACATAACAAAAGTAAAATCTTACAATGCATAAACTGGGGAAATGAAAATACTTGCTGGCCAGTTTTGCAGCTGTCAAAAGTCAATACTTGAAGCAATGGCTTCGCAAAGGAGAGCTGTAGAACGTTAAACGTCTTCTTGACCCCGTACTGCAGAAAACAATGTCTATTCTTGGGACTCAAAGGCCAGGTTACTCCTCAAAACTGACTTGTAGGACGTTTCTTCTCTGAGGGCTTGCTCTCATATCCTTCGTCTGTTCCTTCTTCTCTTATCTCCCTCTGATGATCTCTGCTCAGCTCTCTCCTACTTCGTCAGTCGTATATATACAGTGATCTGGGGGCGGGGCCTACCAGCGAACGTCACAGACTCCCGAGATGACAGGAACGTTTTAGAAGGATCTTGACAAAATGTTGCAGCGTTTCTAACGATACGTCAGCGCCTGTTGAGTTTCTGTATCCCACCTGATGATTCTAGAATAATCATGAGAACAGGCGCCTCAACACATGCGCAAATGCCTCCTTGCTGCAGAACTTCCCGAAGAAGATGTATTTTCATTTCCTTTAACTTTTCATTTGTCGCCATGAAGCAATTACCTTGACACGTTCCCCCAAAAGAAAAAAAATGAAATCAACTGATATTATTTTTTTCTAAAGAGAAACAAGAATCAAACAGCAGGGGAACAATTCTGCATAAAGCTTTAATCCAGCTAACACGCACGCTTCTCCATTCACTCACCCACTCGTGCCAAAACAGAAAACGGTCATCAGGCTACTCATTCTGAAAAATCTCTAGAGAGGCTATCAGCTATAACATTATCCTTTCATCTTAATTTTTCATTTTCTGAACTCTGATTAAAACTTTGAAATTCTTAAATAATTCTAAGTTTTTCTCAAAACTAACTCCTCTCTGACACCATTATTACTAACATGGGCGGTGGCCAAGGCACGGGGCGTTCTTTATAATTCTGAAGCAAGTTTACATGAATCCACTTTGCTCTACGCTTACCCATATCGATTACATAATGTATATTTCCCCTCTTCTCTAACACTGAAAAAGGACCTTCGAACTTAAAAGATAAGGAGAGACCTTCTTTCTGGACTAGTACTAAAACTTTATCTCCCACACAAACTTCTTTCTTTTGCGCTAAGATCATGTTTTCGTTTAGTCTCCCCTTGACTTCTACCCTCGTTCTCCATTGCTAGTTGCCAAGCATCTCTTAAATTGTTTTTATAATACTCTAGATTAGTATGTAGACTTCTCTACCCTCTTTAAGCATTAAATTACGTTTCAACATTTCCAAAGGACCTTTAGCGTTGTGACCGAAAACCAGCTCAAAAGGACTAAATCCTGTAGTGTTGTTCGGTGCCAACCTTAAAGCTAATAGAAAAAAAGGTAACTTTTCTTCCTAGTCGTGTTCGAAGTTCTTGCACAATTTCCGTAAACAACTCTTTAACGTTTGGTGGAACCACTCCACAATGCATTGTGATTCGGGGTGATAAGGTGTGGAAGTTACGAGTTTAATGCCTAACTCTTTCATTCTATGCCTGAAATATTTAGATACAAAATTACTACCATTATCACTCTGTATAGTACGAGGCAGACCAAACTTAGAAAAATAATCTAACAATTGTTTAACTATGGTCCTCGTGTTACAGCTTCTTACGGGTATCGCATCTGGATATTGGGTTAGTCTATCAATGATTGTCAACAGATATATACTCCTTCCGACCATATCAATATCTACATTCTCAAAAGGTTCGCCTACTGAAGGAATATTACTCAATGGAGCTCTGGGAATTACTTGATTTGGTTTCCCTGCAATTTGGCATTCATGACAGCTTAAAACATACCTCTTTACGTCACTCTTCATTTTAGGCCAAAAGTACGCCCTACTAATACACCTGAAAGTTTTATTTACTCCCAAATTTCCTTGCTCATCATGTGCCAACTTCAAAATTAATTCACGAAGCTTCCTAGGAACTACTAATTGTTCGGTGATTTCCTCTTTACTACCTGACTTACGACGAACATAACGAAACAAAATTTCGGCCTTTAAACAAAAAGTTTCTTTACACACATCATCGAGATCATCATCCAGCTCACATTAAAAAATTCGGGTTAGTGTCTTATCCTCTCTCTGAAACTTGACTAGCTCATCCTTATTCAAAAGGTTAGTGCCTAATTCATCACCGTAACTAGTACTTGATTCCACTACATCGACTACGTTACTCTCGACAGTTACACCTTCCGTTTGGCTATCACCGTCACTGATAGGGTCAGGTCTCTCAGCCACACTCATGCCAAGATCAACCTCGCCACTTCTATCACACTCGTTCGAATCCACGAACTCACTCTTGTTGGAATCCACGAACAAATTATGACTGTAGTACATGTCTGTATCTAAACCTGACCTTGTTACTACCATTTCAGGCACTGGAATCTCACTCGCTACAGGATTCACATTCTTGGATAAAGCTAAGTCATTACCAACAATAATGTCAACGCCATCAATGGGCAAACTGTCAACAACTGCTAGTTTCACTTCTCTTGACACTACCTGACTTACTAAATTTAACTTCAACAAAGGACAAAGAACACAAGTATTAGGAAATCCACTTAACATGACTTTTTCTTCCATATTGATTTCTGCCATGTTTGGCACACTCTCTCTCCTGATTAGTGAGACAGCAGCTCCTGTGCCTCGAAGCAAGACTACTTCTCTCGAATCTACTCCTCCAAGAGAGGAAACTACACCTTCTGACAGAAATTCACCAAAAAATTTCTAGTTTCTACTTGACGAAAAAATTTTCTAGTTTCTACTTGACGAAAGGTTATCTAGAGACACTGGTTTCTTACTGTCCTTCTTTCTACTGCACAATTTCTTGCATTGCTATTACTAGAACTGAAACCTTTACTGCTTTGTACTCTACCAGACGAAGGATCATTTCGCTTCTTACCGACACTTAGATTATGAGTCAAACTATAATCGTCTGCTAACCTAGTTGCTCCTGCAAAAGATACTTCTCGCCTATCTTCCATGTAAAGTTTAATCTCAGGGGATATGTTATCTTTGAAGTTTTCTAGCAACACTAAGTTCTTTAAACCATCAAAATCCTCAACTTTAACAGAAGTTAACCAATCAAAAAACAGTCTTTCTAACTTCTTACCATATTCTACATACGTAATATTCTCATCCTTTCCCAAACTTCTAAATTTCTTACGGTACGCCTCGGTACTAGCCAATACACGCTAAGAACAGTTTCTTTCACAATATCATAATCGTTACATTCCTCCTTAGACATACAACTATACACAGTAAGCGCCATACCACGCAAAACTGACTGTAAATATAAAGTCCACATTTCTTTAGGAGAACCTACTCTTTCCATTAACTTCTCAAAACACATGGAATATGTTGTTACGTCTTCCTCATCAAACTTTGGTACTAATTTCAACACTGCATTCATACCTAACCTATCGGCTTCATTTTCATTCTCGCCTGTCTGACTGTTACGAGTACTTTGCCTTAACCTAGTGATTTCCAACTCGTGCATACATTCTTTCTCTCTTTCTTCCCGCTCATGCATACGCACTTTCTCTCTTTCTTCCTGCTGCATTACCAACATTTCTCTCTCTTGCTCTTGCTGCGTTTTCATTACTTCTCTCTCTTGCTGCATTGTCATTGCTTCTCTCTCTTGTTGCATTTTCATTGCTTCTCTCTCTTGCTGCATTTGTATTACTTCTCTCTCAGCCACTCTTTCATCTCTCTCATACTTTTCTCTTTCTTTCCTTTTGACATACTCACGGAGATCATTCCCCTCTAGACCTACAAGCTTACCCGACTCAATAAACTCTTTCACCATCTCACTTATTCTGATTCTTTTTATATTCCCCTGTTTCAAACTGTTACAGTGCCGAATATCCTGGCAAGGTTGCCACTAATTTCACAGACCAAGGTCCGCTACAGGTTCGATATTATAATAAACAAAAAGCATTCAACACAACAGTTGAAACTGGGGATGCGAATATAGAAAGAAACACAAACAAAACAAAAGTTTATTTACAAACTTACTAACAAAGATAAATGCAGAATGGTTTCTCCTATTTACATAACAAAAGTAAAATCTTACAATGCATGAACTGTGGAAACAATGAGGTAAAGAAAATACTTGCTGGCCAGTTTTGCAGCTGTCGAAAGTCAGTGCTTGAAGCAATGGCTTCGCAAAGGAGAGCTGTAGAACTTTAGATGTCTTCTTGACTCCTTTTTCCCAATACGAACATTGGCAAGTTACTTATTGTCTGACATCGCTGAGCCCGAAAAACTAATAATTAGAAAAAATCTTATACAAGATTAATTCGTTGAATACGACCATCCTTTTTAATATAATAATAATAATAATAATAATAATAATAATAATAATAATAATAATAATAATAATAATAATAATAATAATAATAATAATAATAATATAAATTAAAATAAATAATAGGGTTGCAACTTAACTTCACAAAATGTCACTGATTATTTTCTTGGCCAGGGTGCTTCACCTCACCTGGACCCTGTCACTCAACCGAGGATACTATAAATTAGAGACAGGGTTGTGACCTAATGCCGAGCCTAAACTAACCTAACCTAAGGGTCTGGTCCCCTAACCTGGCTGATATAAGGGTGGGTTACCCCTTCTTGGACTCCATAACCTAAGTTACAGTTCTATAAACTAAGATAAATTCTATGGCTGAACTAAACTTAACCTAACCCAGGATGCTAGGTCCTTAATCTGGCTCAGCCATCTCCACTAACAGCCTAGGTTATCAGTCCCTGATGTCACTTTAAAAATCTTTAACATGTTACATTAATCATAATTAGAACTTGTAGAAGTATTACTGAGATATTAGAATACATCGATGTATTGCACTTTTGTATTTTTGATAGCCAAAACCCCTTTCCCACTTTGGTCTCCAATATAGTAGGATATAAAAGGGATCCAGTACTTCTAAAACTAAGCCTAATCCTCTAACTTGTAAGGAAATGAGCGTCAGAAACCTTAAAAACACATACAAAAACACAAAATCATATTTTTAGCTCTAGAAAATGAATATGGTTTTAGGTAAAAATTCAACGATAAGGTTTTGATAATCCTTACCTTAATCGGAATAGATCTTTCTGCACTGGCTTAGGGATGTCAGAATACATCCTTGTCATTCCACTAGTTTTCTATTTCCACCCCCCCCCACACACACACACAAAAAAGCCCCACTTTCCTGATTTGGCCCCCAAACTAGTTAATTATTTGTAACCGAAACATTTCGGAAACGTTCGCAATATACTTGAAGAATCAGCTTTAGTAATCTCAGCAACAAGTCACCAAAAGGAGCAATAACTAAGGAATGAAAGCTGGTTTTTCAAGCAATGCCTGTATTCCAAAATTCCACCTAGTTAGTGAAACTTAAGCATAAGAATCAATCAATGCTTCAGCATTGTTCACGCACCTACATATCTACATGCAAATAATAAAAGACTTTCCAAATATGCTAGCCATCTTTGCTTAGAATACACTGGGACAATGAAAATTTGGTCTGGTGCCACACTCACGTGGTCGTCGACACATAAACAGAGAGCTCAAAAAAGTCTAAGTGGTTAACTACATATCTTGGTAACAGTAATTTGCAATATATTTTAGTATGCTTTCGTATTGTATTAAAGTAAATTAATATCTTTGATTTGATTTTTTTTTGGGGGGGAGAGGGGGTGGTGGAATCCACCAATCAGGCAAAGTAGCAAACCAATGGTAATAATTTCTATTGGTAAGGAACATTTCCTCTAGTTCACTTGAATCTTCCTCTTCTTGAGATAGTCATGCCTTTGAATCACTAACTTCATCCTTATGATTCAGCCTTGTCTCCCAGGCGTTTTGGTAGTACTTGTGTGCTGCCACTTTGTTCCCGTAGCACTTAAGCTAAGCTCTGGAGCTCTCTTTCATAATTTCCCCACTGCTGCTAAGCTTTGGATATTTCTAATTGCCTTCAGTTTCTTTGACTGTTATACTAACAGTCCCACTACTTTTTTTGTCGTTGAAACTATATGTGTTTCTTTCAGATCAGGGCAATTTATGAGAATAAACAAACATCGTTGTTTGTACCAGACTCCATATCCTGACAATTAATGAGCATATTTATTCCCTAGGAGTTCAATTTTTGCTAATGGCTTATGTTTTTCAGTAGGTTGATTCAAGCCATATCTTACTCCTGTTTTATTTCGTATTTTTTATACCCTTCAGTTTTCATTAGAAGGAAATAACTTGAATTAATGAATATGTGAAACATTCTGTGTGCATATAAGAGGTCTGTCTACCGTTTAAGATTTGAAATAATTGATGCTCCAGTGAAGCTGTCATGGGTTATAGAATTACAATAAAAGATAAATAACTGTCTAGTAATTCTCTAATATTAAACTTATCTTTATTTTGCCTGACTGTGCTACTTTTAATCCGTTATAGGGCTGTCTGCATTTGAGCACATATCTGTTTCCGTTCTTTTATTTGTTTCCCATCTCCTTTTCTTGGCTTTTCAACTTTTTTCATATCTGTAAACACTAGCCTTGCAAATTATTATTATTATTATTATTATTTTTGCTCTATCACAGTCCTCCAATTCGACTGGGTGGTATTTGTAGTGTGGGGTTCCGGGTTGCATCCTGCCTCCTTAGGAGTCCATCACTCTTCTTACTATGTGCGCGGTTTCTAGGATCTCACTCCTCTGCATGAGTCCTGGAGCAACTTCCGCCTCTAGTTTTTCCAGATTCCTTTTCAGGGATGTTGAGATCGTGCCTAGTGTTCCCATGATTATGGGTACAATTTGCACTGGCATATCCCACATCCTTCTTATTTCTATTTTCAGATCTTGATACTTATCCATTTTTTCTCTCTCTTTCTCTTCAACTCTTCTTGATTTTGTCAATCAGCGTCGCGTCTGGTCTATTTGCACGTATCACCCTATCTGTTCTGATACCATAGTCCCAGAGGATCTTTGCCTGATCATTTCCTATCACTCCTTCAGGTTGGTGCTCCTGCCACTTATTACTGCAAGGTAGCTGGTGTTTCTTGCACAGGCTCCAGTGGAGGGCTTTTGCTACTGAACCATGGCTCTTTTTGTACTGGTTCTGTGCAAGTGCCGGATATTCGCTTGCTATGTGGTTTATGGTCTCATTTTTCGTATTGCACTTCCTACATATGGGAGAGATGTTATTTCCATCTATCGCTCTTTAAACATATCTGGTTCTTAGGGCCTGATCTTGTGCCGCTGTTATCATTCCTTCAGTTTGTGGATTTTCTTTTCCATTATTATTATTATTATTATTATTATTATTATTATTATTATTATTATTATTATTATTATTATTATTATGCGCAGCTTTATAAAAAAAAGAGAGGAAAATTTACAAAGGCCTTTATTCGTTCACGCGGTCAACAGATTAGATCATAATATTTTCCTCGTCGTACTTTGATGTCAAAAAGTAAATTAAAAATCCCGCATAAAAAAGAATGAGTGATGACGCAATTAAGACCATTTAGCAAATGTGCCTTGGAGTGCCTTTTTTCATGGGACTGGATGTCTTCTTAACGATGACTAAGTGGAGGGCGAGACACGATGCATGGAACTCTTCATCATCTCTGTTATTAAATGATGGCACTTATATTGCTTTTCTCTTCCTCACGCATGATTGTAATAATATGCCCTACAGACAATTAAATATACTCACACATGAGAACACACGCATAAGTATTATATTCTCAATATTACGCCACAATTATCCCTTAATATCGAATTCACATTTACATTGGCAATAATTTACACCCAAATTGTTTAGGAATGATATGTGCATCTAATTCCCATTATAAATTGAGTTCGATATTTTAACAGGTATTTGTCTCTTAATATTTGTGATTACTGAAAATAATACACTGCTAAAATTCAATTCATGCTTTTATTTCATCGTACAAAACTCCGTTCAGAATGATTGAAATATATACCTTATTTCTATAAATGACAAACGAAAGGCTCATTATATATTCACATTAGAGACCAATTGCTATAAGCTAGGAAGATTTATTGAAATGAAAGTTAATAACCAGGGACGATAGTTTTATTATAAATACCACTCGAAATATTATCCGTTAGAAAGAAACGGGTTTAAAAATACCCCCGGGAGACAGATTCTTTTTAATTTTTTTCCATTTTGCCTGACAAATGCATTCCAGAAGCCATTCTAACTTTAAATGCTTTGTATTACAGCAATTAGACTTTTGAATGGAAATAATTTTTTCTTCTATATTTTACCGAACGCTTTAACAAGAAATGGAGGTTTTCTTAAATGAGTATTTTTTCATAGCGCTTATTTCTTTGCTGATGCTACAATAGGATCTGATGTAAAATACATCGTGATTATTAATATTTGATGAAGGAGTTTTCATTTTGCGAAACCCGCATTAAAAGTAAAGTACAACTTTTCAAATAGAAAATATTGAAGTTATTAACATAAGGATGGAGAATTTTAATTTGGTATATTTGTCATTACATGTTAAGTTTGTTAAATTAAAAAATATGTATATATGAACATGAAGTTAGTCAACGAAACCAGTTTCACAGCTTTTTTAATAGGTAACTAAAGCAGCATCGCTGTTGTTCATTAACGTACAGAGAAGAGGTGCGGCAGAGAAAATAATTCACCTTGACAGTTTCGTACCTCATTATGATGATTTAACATCCCTTCTCCTCACATCGCCAGATCATTTTTTCCAGTTTTGGCATCCGAAATATGATTAGAGCCATAATTAGGCCGCAGAATTAGCTGTCTTTCTAAAGCTGACGTTTAATTACTGCGCAATACAGAAAAGAGCCGGAAAAAATACCATCATGCCTAACATTTTTCGCCTCCATTTTACATTTCTAGTTCATTACCGTCACTGACTGTAGTTAATGTTGTTTCTCTTCACGTGGTGCGTTCTCTGTTATTATCATTATAATAATTATTATTATGATTATTATTTGATAGCGTAGTATTTAGTTAAATTCTGTTTATAGATAGATATTTTTTACACCTGCCTTTCCAGTTATAAAATTATATGCTATTGTGGAGATAATGATATACGGAATCAATGCAGACATTAACGCAGTTGACAAAATTAAATAATAATAAATTTTCAGTGGTAGGAAGAATTTTTTTCCGAAAATATATGATTTTTTTTCTCTTTGTATATTGTATTTTTCACCACCAGTTCCATATATATATCAAACACCACTACTTCTCAAGACTAACTCCGTCTCAGGAATGACTGTCACACGAGTGACTAATAGAACAATATCTCTGTCAGGAATCATTGTTACTCTAATGACTTTATCAAGAATAATATTGTCGAGGGAATGATCCTGTCAGAATAATTTTCTGACGGATAAATTCTTGTGAAGGAATGATTCCTGTCTCAGGAAGTAAAGGTTTTTGCTCATAGTTTCTTACGGATTTAAGATCTTCAAAGCTAACTTGTCTTTGAATTGTAGGAATTGATAACAAATTTTAACTGTTGATATAAGATATCAAGCCATGTGGGACATGGCAGGAACTCATCAAAGCTTGACAGGAAGGAAAGCAAGAACTGATTTGTTGAGAATATTGCTGATATAATCCCTGTACCTATATTTTATATATACAATGAATTTCAGCTGCAATAAGTCAGGACTAAAGATCAGTAATCACTTGCAAATACAAAACGCTATTGCCATATAATCTTGTGACCATTTTTAGAGTCAAGAGGTAAAATAAAAGGCTTACAAAATGTAGGCTGTCGGCTTACACCCCATTCCCCCTCGCTCTTCAAACAAAGACCCAAGTTACTTGCAGCAGAGAATGGTAGCCAAGAGTTTAGCGGCAAAGTTTCACATTGAAATCTTAAAAAAAAAAAAAAAAAAAAAAAAAAAAAAAAAAAAACGATGTGTGGGTGGACGAAAAAAAGATATATACTCTGTTCATTTCAAGAATAAAGTTAAAGCAATTTCAGAAATGCTATTACTAGCTGGGGACTAATGGTAATGGAAGAAATTAGTTTAATAATGGTGATACTATAGGGCAGATTTGTGTTGGATATATTTATTAGTGATGGTGTGAATTACGTTACTATAGGCGTAGGATGATGATGATGATGATGATGACGACAATAATATAATAATAAGGACTGAAGGGATAAAGCTCCGAGATGGGAATAGCATCAAACACATAGATGAGACAAGATACAAATACCTAGGAATAATAAGAGAGGATATAATACACGAAGAGATGGACAGGACTAGGAAAGAATATACGCAGAGACTTACGGCGATAATCAAGTCAAAACTCAACTCCGGAAATACGATGAAGGCCATAAACACATGGTCAGTACCCGTAATCAGATACAGCACTGAAGTAGTGGAATGGGCAAAGGCTGAACTCCACGGCATAGACAGTGGAGTGGGCGAAGACTGAACTTCGCAGCATAGACCAGAAAACTAGAAAACACATGATAATACACAAAGCTCTACACCCAAGAGCAAATATGGACAGACTATACATAACACTACAGGAAGGAGGGAGAGGGCTACTAAGCATAGAGGACTGTGTCAACATCGAGAGCAGAGCACTGGGGCAATATATGAAAACCAGTGAAGACGAGTGGCTAAGGAGTGCAGGGGAAGAAGGGCTAATAAAAATGGAGGGAGACCCAGAAATATACAGAGACAGGGGAATTAAAAACAAAACGGAATGGCACAACAAACCAATTTATGGACAGTACATGTGAGAGAACAAAGAACTGGCCAGAAATGAAATATGGCAATGGCTACAGATGGGAACTCAAGAAGGAAACAGAAGGAATTCTAACAGTGGCAGAAAATCAGGCCCTAAGAACCAGGTATATCCAAAAAACAATAGATGAAACTAACATCTCGCCCATATGCAAGAATTGCAATATGAAAAACGTGACCATAAACCACATAGCAAGCGAATGTCCAGCACTTGCAGAGAATTAGTACAAAAAGGGGCATGATTTAGTAGCAAAAGCCCTCCACTGGAGCCTATGCAAGAAATGCCAGCTAGCTTGCAGTAATAAGATAGGGTGATACATGCCAATAGACCAGAAGTGACATCAATTGACAAAACTAAGAACAAAATATCACTCATTGATGTCACAATACCATGGGACACCAGAGTAGATGAGAAAGAAAGAGAAAAAAACTGATAAGTATCAAGACCTGAAAGTAGATATGGGATATGCCAGTGGAAGTTGTACGCATAATCATAGGAACATTAGGCATAATCCCAAGATCCCTGAACAGGAACCTGGAGAAACTAGATGGTGAAGTAACCCTAGGACTCGTGCAGAAGAGTGTGCTACTAGAAACAGCGCAAATGGTGAGAGAAGTGATGGACTTCTATGGAGACAGGATGGAACCCAGAACTCCACACTATAAAAACCACCCAGTCAAATTGGATGACTTTGATAGACAAAAATAATAATAATAGTATGTTCTGTTGAAATTGATTGCTGCATTAGCAGCATTAATCTTGTGGAGAGTCCTTTCTATAATTCTTATTACTGCTTTTTCTCTGGTACTACATCTGGTGAGTAATATGGCGATGTGATTCATCTTCCGAAGGGGGAAGTCAATATACAGGAATTTCATAGATAATTATGTATTTTACTTTGTAAGTCAAATAAGGAGGGCATGATCCATAGATTTATGTCTTATACAATGCAGTCAGATTTAGTCAAATCAATAATATGGCCAATGTTTCATTTGACTTCAAGCAAATATGGTCACGGAAGTGGTTTGGAGTATAATGAGGCTGTTGGAGTCTACTCTTTTTTATAGTCGATGGGTCAGCAGGGGAAAGGTCACATGCTAAATTTTCATTGGCTGATGGCATGATGCTGATCTCCTATTGGCTGGAAAAAGTACCCCGCAAGCCACTTCTAAGGCTTGAAGGTTGCGTTGCTACAGCCTGGAGGAACATTGAGGCTGGAGAGTGATGTAACAGGGTGGTGGATAACATTGTGGTGATGTCGCTGTTGATCAAATTTTAGTTGGTTGTGGGTATTTCAGGGTCAGGGGTGTCGCTCATTCTAATATTGCTTTCTTGTCCTGGTAGTATTCTTCTCAAATTAGTCGGGAAGAAGAGCATTTTATGCATAGTGTTCAGTGGTGGGTTTACCTGCTGGATGAGTAGCACTTTAAGCAACCACAGATGTCATTGGTCTGGGTCCCTCTTGAATATCTTGGTGTTCTTGATAATTTTGTTGTGGGAGATGGTTTCGTGGTGTGAATTTCTTGTATGATTCCTTATTGCATCATCTTTCACATGACAAGAGATCTTCTTTGACAATTTCATGGTCTCTTGTCAGTGGTTGGATTATTCTTCATAATTAGGTCCCTGGTGCATCAATTCTGGTAGTAAATGATAAGTTTGAGTTTGGTGTCAACTTTGGTAGGGGTTACATTTTCCATCATGATTCTATTCATTATGTCCTCATCCTATTGGTATTGCGAATGGATTCTCGACTTCTAGAACAGATTGATCTTGTTCTAGGGGTGGGGCTGCGGTCTCTCTCTCTCTCTCTCTCTCTCTTGGTGTACTACTGATTCAGCACTGTACTACTCTGGATATTTACTTATTCGAGTATCCATTATTAACGAGCTCCTGGGTGACACTGAAGAACAGTGGGTGGGGGCCCTCTTAATGTAGGCCTTGATGTTGGCGTTCTTAAACCTTGCAGGGTGCTCACTGTCTCCATTCAGGCAGTGGCCTAAGTTCATCTGCTTGGTATTGACAGAGGCTCTTAGCCATCTTCTGGTTTGCAGATAAGGACGTTGAGAAACGGGAGCTGGCTGTTGTTCCTGAATTCGAAGGTGTAGTTCAAGGAACTACACTGCTGGAATGGGTTGGAATGCTTCAACCTCATCCTCGTCATCTGCCTGTACGAAGATGTCCTCTATATATCTGGCATATTTGCGGGGTCTCCTTATATGAGAGAAGACTCTCTCCTCCAATGTGCCCATGTAGAAGTTCACATTAAGGACACCCAAAGGAGAACCAGTCACGACACCATCCATCTGGCCCTTGTGGGAGGAGAAAGGAGCCTTCTCCATACATATCTCGAGGAGTGCCTGCAGAGATGCTTCTGGGATGTTCAATTGCGAAATAGTCGGGTCCTGTAGACACAGTCCATGATGATTTCGATGGTCTCGTCCATGGGCACATTTGTAAATAGGCATTCTATGTCCAAGGAAGTGATGGTTCCTGTCCCTGGGGAGTCTCGAATATCTAATGAAATCTGCACTGATAAGTGCAATCAGTATTGATTTAGAACAGAGGGTGTCAAGATCTGTTTGAGACATTGGCCATTCCATATGTGGGGACAGGCGTCTGGTTAATGATATGGCGGAGGGGATTTCCATTCTTGTGAGTCTTTGTTTCCACACAAATACCCCAAGTTGTATTCTCTGTTGATGGGCGGGCGGTGTTCTGCATTGGTCACTACATTGACACTGTTGATGTCATTGGCTTCTTCATGTGGTTGGTAGGGTTTCGGGAGAGGCAATTGAACTTGGTGCTGTCAGACAAGATTGCATCTAGCTTCTGATGATACTCCACTGTGTTGATCAGGACTAAGGCTGCTGTCTTGTCCGCAAGGTGCATGGTGATGTCCTCTCTGTGTCACAGGTTCTTGGCAGCCCTTTATTTCACAGGAGAGGACACTGCTGTTATAGGTACCACACTTTGTGAGGGCCTTAGCAATCAGGAGAGGTTGCAGGGAGTTAGTGGTCCAGACGAGGTTACAGCTATCATACTGCTGTATGGAATCGAGCAGTAACTCAACCTTGAGGTGCTTCATTAGGGGTTTCGGCTTAACGATGGTATGGCAATGAAGCCCTAGCCACAACAGTTCGTCTTTGTCAGGAGTAAGGTCATAGTTGCAGTTAGGGCTTCATTGCCATAGCATCGTTGAGCCAAAACCCCTCCATACAGTAGTATAAGAGCCATAACCTCGTCCAGACCAATGACTCCCTGCAGCCTCTCCTGCTTACTGAAGCCCTCACAGAGCGTTAGTACCTATAACAGCGGTATACTCTCCTGAGAAATGAAGGAGGCTGCCAGGAAACTGCAACAAAGACAGGACATCACGTTGTGCAGTGTAGCCAAGACAGCAGCCTTTGTCTTGATCAATATAGTGCAGTACCATCAGAAGCTGATGTAATCTTGTCTGACCACTTCAAGTTAGAGCAACTCTCCTGAAACCCTACCAATGTCATAAAGAATGAAGTTAAAACATCATCAGCGGTGTCAATGCAGCGACCATTGCAGTACACTCCCGCCCATCATCAGATACTACCGCTTGGGATATTTGTATGGAAACATACAGACTCTCAAGAGCAGAAAAACCCTATGCTCTATTATTAGCCAGATGCCCGTCCACCCGTATGGACTGGCCAACCGCCTCAACCAGATCCTGACACCCTATGCTCCAAATCAATACAGCCTGCATTCTTCAGCAGAGTTTTTAGAAGAGATTTGAAACTCCACAGGGACAGTAACCATTGCCTCCTTGGACAGAGAATCCCTATGGAGAAGACCACTGGAATCATCATGGACTGCATCTACAGGACCCCACTATATCACAACTGAACATTCCAGAAGTAACTCTGCAGGCGCTCCTTGAGATATGTATGAAGAAGGGCTGGATGTTCCAGCAAAAGGACGGTGTTGTGATGGGCTCGCCTTTGGGTGCCCTTATTGCAAACTAATACACAGGTACATTGGAGGAGAGGGTCTAACCTCATGTAAGGAGACCCCACAAATTTTCCTAATGTATAGACATCTTCGCACATGCAGATGACAAGGATGAGGTCAAGGCAGTTTGAGGCATGTTCCAGCCGTGTAGTTCCTTGAACTACATCATCAAGTTCAGCAGCCAGCTTGCCTATCTTGACAACCTTGTCTGCAAACTGGAAGATGGCCCAACAACCTCTGTCTACAACAAGAAGACAAACTTAGGGCTGTTTCTGAATGGAGACAGTGAGTACCCCGAGAGGTTGAATAACACCACCATCAAGAACTACGTTAAGAGGGCCCTCACCCGCAGTTGTCTCACCCAGATGCTCGTCAATAATGGATACTTGAATAAGCAAATATACAGCGCTGGATTGGCGGTACATTGAGATAGAAAGACAAAGAGAGAGAGAGAGACCACAGCCCCACCCCTAGAACAAGATCAATTTGTTCTACAAGGCAAAAATGCACTCACGATACTGAGAAGACGAGGAAATAATGAAGAGGAACATTATGGAAAATGTAACCCCTACCAAAGTTGACACCAAATTCAAACTTATCACTTACTACCAGAATCGATCAACCAGGGAGCTAATTATGAAGAATAACTCAATCCTGCAGACAAGAGACCCTCTGAAGCAGACAAACATGGTCTACCAGTTTTCATGCCCCGTCTGTGGATGTCCTAGCACTTACAATGACATGACTTACCATGAAGCTGTCGAAGAGGATCTCATGTCATGCGCAAGAAGGTGCAATAAGGAATCATACAAGAAAGTCACACCACCAAGCCATTTCCTGTGACAAAGTTATGAAAAACACCAAAAAAATGGGAGGGCCCTGCCCCAGAGATGTCTGCACTTCCTTAAAGCTCTACCCCTCCAGCAGGAGAAACCACCACTGAACATGATACAGAAAGTGCTCTGCCTCCCTATGAATTTGAGCAGAATAAACACCAGGACGATAGAGTAATACCAAAATGATCAACACCCCAGTTTCTGAAATAACCAATGAGACGAGCAGCCCCACACCCAATGGGAACTCAAGCCAAGGTGATTTATTACAATGCCATGCAGTGTCATGCACACCCCATGACAATGCTTCAGTCTCGTTGGTCCGCCAGGCTACAGCGACACGACCTTCACGTCTCAGAATTAGCTCACAGAGTACCTTCTCAAGCTACTAGGAGACTAGCATCGCACCACCTGCTAATGAATATTCGGCATGTGACCTGCCCCTTGCTGACCCATCAACTATAAAATTATTAGGCCAGACTGATAGCTCTTCAAACCCTGAGGTCTCCATTAGCACGAGAGAAAGCATTAAAGTAGTGAGTATTAAGGACAGTGAACAAATTTATCTTCCAAAAAACAAGAAAATCTACTAAGTTATTATTCTATATTTCATTTACCCGAGACTTGGTAACGATAAACTGTATCAATCACTGAGTGAAAGAATTGATGGAGGAAAACAAAGAAACTGAGGTTGGAGAAACAATGGGGTTGTAGCCCCAACTGAATGGGTGACATTTGCTCTCTATATAGAGTGTAACATTGTCTGGTTCCATTACACAAGGTGGTCAGCATACTCACTGCTGATTGGCTTTGAGCAGTTGCAGCCACGCTGAACAGTGGGAATGGTATTGGCTGTTTTCTTGGTGTGATGACTCAGCCGTTCTGTTTCGTCTAATATTTAGGTTGGTTGGATTCCTCTCACGCCAGTGTTGCTCACCCCCCTGGAGTGGCTGTTCTGTTGTCTTTGTTGCAATCAGGTGTGGGCCTGGTTAGGTCCTCTGAAAAGACGACTACATTGGTGGATATTCCTGATTGTTTCTATTCTTTACTTTGGAATCTATTATGATGTTGTAGCAAAAGCACGAGTAAGAGGTTGAGTCCACAAATTTACTGATTTATTCAAGACCACAGACAGGGGAAACGTAGTGCCTGACATGAGGTGAACAAATAGAGATTAACATACATTGAACTGTGTTTGTTTGAGAATAGAAAAGGGTACTTAATTCTATATTCAAGTTACGGATAGAGTTCTGATAAATATAGCTGGAAAGCTGACATTGTATTGCTTCCAGTAGGAATGATACATTTGATTTGAAATGCTCATGGGTGATAGTATACATTAAAAAACGTGTTTGCTATCGGCTGCGTTTTCTTATACAAGAATGCCACGTGCATGTCTTTAGATGTTCTCTTTGAGGAGTGGATGCCTGCAGTGTATGATTTTGGTTGGCCAGATAGGATGATTGATCGAGTAGGTCCATGTGGGACCCTACAGGACTCCCCCCTTAGAGAGGCCTGTGTCTGGGAGGTATGGTCGTACAAGTTGATCAATTGAAACCCCAGATGGTTCTGCCATCAAATGTCATCTGGTAGGCTTTGTCTCTTCTTTGGACGATTCAGTAAGGTCCCAAGTAAGCTGGGGAGTGGGAGGGCCCTGTGTACGTCCACCCATATGAATGTGTATTCCATATTCTGCAGCTTGTTGGGGATGTACATTTTTTTGGCCCAGTCGCAGGTCGTCTTGGCTGGTATTCCAGCTCAATCTGTGTAGCTTTTTGATGAAACTCTTGACTTCTGGATTGTAGGCCATCGTGTGCACTATCTTTGTCTCCAAACTGTCAGCGAGGGCATTCCATAAACTGGATGAGAAGTTGGCACTATCACTTGTGATGACTTGTGGGACTCCTTGTCTGCTAACTCATCCTAGGAGAGCTTTCACACAGCTCTCCGCCACCTGTTTCCGTACTGGTATTGTACTTCGGACCCCTGGTGTTTCTGTTGATGATGGGGAACAGATATCTGTACCCCTCAGTGTTCTAGAGGGTCCACTATGTTGATATGGATGTGGGCGAGATGGCGGTGTGTTGTGTGGAAATCTATTCCACTCTTATGTACCTCAATTATTTTGACATCTGACACGGTAGGCGTTCTCTCGTCCAATTTTTATGTCAGCTTTCACTCCCCACCAGTTGTACCATTCCACTACAATTCAGGCAGTTATGCAGCCTGATGAGTGGGAGAGGTTGTGTGTGAGGTTGAAAGCCTTCCTTCTTAGACCTGCTGACAGGTAGGGGCGAGTGCGTGTGGTACTTGTTTTGCAGGTGATGGTTGTCTCTCTGTTATTAATAGATATGTCACTCCACGTAAGGGCAGGGTTGTCCCACCGCAGTTGTTGTAGGTCCACATTATCCTTATGTGCCACTGCTATTTTGGGCCAGGCTATCCCGATCTAGACATTGTTGGCACAGTTTCTTTGTTGGCTTTGGTGTTTGAAGACCCCTTCAGGTACTTCATGGTGTAGGAATGTTTTGCTATTGCAGAAAGGTGACGCTGTTGCCCTGCTGACCATGCATCTGTGGTTTTTGTGAAGGCATGTACCAATGGTTGGTGGTCATTTGTGTGACAAACTGCCATCCCTCTATCATGTGGTGGAAGTGGCAGATGGCTTTGTGGCTGTTGAACGGGAGCACTTTTGATCAGCTTCCACTAACTTTTTGTTGAAAAACGCCAATGGTCGACAACCATCATCTGTGTCCTACTCCAGTACCTAGCCCATCACTGTGCTATTTGCGGCAATTGTCAAATTGAGGGATCTATGGGGTAGAGAAAAGATTAATGTGGCTGCAGAGGTTATTTCTTGCTTTGCTAATAAAAATGCATTATGACGAATATTTGACCAACATAATTTTGGGGGTTTTCCTTTTAGGCAGGTATAAATTGGGCTTATAATTTTAGCAATATTGGGTATAAAAACTTAAACATTTATAGTGGTAGTTAATTAGTCCTGAAAATTCTTGCACTGCTTTGATTGTTGTGTCGAGAAATCAACGATTGCTTTCTCTTTTGCTGGGAGGGGTTTAATGCTCTCTGGGCTTACTTGATGTCCCAGAAATTCCACCGTCGTGTTTTCCCACTACTATCAATTTTTAAATTTTTATACCCAATATTGCTAAAATTATAAGCCCAATTTTATACCTGTCTAAAAGGAACGCCCCAAAAATTATGTTGGTCAAATATTCGTTATTACAAGTCTTATTTTCTTTTGAGTTTTATAGTTCTCTTTTGTGTATTTCAGGTGTTGCTTGAGGTTGGGGCTAAATACCAGGATGTTGTCAGTAGACAACGCAGAAGGGGAAATCTCGCAGAAGCTTTGTCCATTGGGCTTTGGAAGGTTAACACTGTTTTCTGAAGGCTGAAGCAGCTGTAATTGAACAAGTAGTTGCCGAAGGGGGTGATGGCTGCTGTCTTCTCTGTGCCTTTCTTTGCTACTGGATCTTGGAAATGTCCCTTCAGAAGATGTTTTGGTGAAGACACTGGCACCATTCATTTGGTTGGTGATGTCTGCTGTGTTCAGCAAAGGGTATCTGTTGGGCTTCGTTTTAACAATTAGTCACTGATAGTCTCTGCATGGCTGCCATGTTCCATCGGGTTTTGGTACCATGTGGAGGGGGATGCCCATGGGCTGGCATCTTTTTTATATATCCCTGCCTTTTCCACATCTCTTGAACATTTGTATAGTGTGTGAGGGCTTTTTGTTTCTATGTGGTGCTGGATGTTGTGCTTTGCCTGTTTCGTGGAGTCGTGCTGCAGGTCGTCATTGAAAAACTGGGAATTCTTGTAAGAGTAGTCTTATTTCTAGCAGTGGGGTGTCTGATGCAATTGGTACATTTTGTCATATCTGGTCTTGTGGTGATGATGCTGGGGCAGTTTTCAAGTACAATTGTTTTGATGCTATGTCCATCAGCAGGTACTGTTATGTCTGCTGTGAGGAATATCAAGCTGTAGTCTTTCTCGTTGAACGATAATTTCATTGTCCACTTCCCTTATATCTTGAGTGGTGCTCCACTTGGGGTGGGGTGGGGTTGAATCATTTTTTAAGGCTGGCTGGCATGAATAGTTTGCATGCCCAATGTTGGAGAAGATTTGTAGGTTTGACCTCCCGTCCATTATGTACTTGGTAAAAGGTAAGATTTTAAGCATTCACAGCTTCTCTTATGAGGCAACCGGTCTGCTGACTGCTGATATTTAGTTGCTTGGGCTACAGATGCAACCCTCTTGCATGTTTCTTTTTTTTAAACTGGCAGCCTATGTCACAATTGCAGGCCTTACTCCCAAATCTCCAATGGAAGAATCACATTCCTTCTGGTGGTTTGTCTTTCTTCTGTCGTCTTCCCCTTGATGAATTGTTTGGGGATGTTCTGTTTGTGGATGGAGGAAGCCATTCCCTTTGGGTCACTGTCAGATTCCATGTTGGTTTACTGATGGGACCTTTGGAGCCCACCCAACCACCCATAGCAGCCACATCACACTGTCTTGTGGGCCAGGTATACTGTGTCGACCAATTTTAGGAATTCTTCCATGGGCATGGTGGGGACATTGGGCATGGCTGCCACTCTTTGCCAAGGCAGTTTTGTGAGGAGGACCTCTCTCTCAAAGTCCAGGGTTGACTCAGGTTGGCCAGCTGTGGCGGGTAACATTATTAGCCGCCACAATTGCTTGTAGATGTGTGCTGGCTGCTCGTCTCCTATATCTGCCCCCATGTTATCCAGGAATTTCTTGGCTTTTAGGATGGGTGATATGCTGAAGGATGGCTTCAGTTGAACCCTCAGTGATTTTTAGATGATGGGTTTGAAGTCTGTGTGCCATTCTGCGACTTGCTCTAAAACGTCTTCCGGCAGGAATTTGCATGCCAAGGAGGCAATTTTCTTTGATTGGAAGATTGTCTCCATCTTGAAGAACCAATCTTCTGGGTTTTGGGGCATGAATGGGGGCAGACAAATGGAGGCAATAGTGGCTGGCACTGTTGGGCTGACTGGGCTGGTCATCTCCGTGGTCACCAATGTAGCGAAGGCGTGAGTAAGAGGCTATGTCTACAAACTTACTGATTTATTCAAGAAAATAAACCAACAGGCCAAGAGCTCTGCAAGAAGAAAAGTAGTGCCTGACATGAGGCGAACAAATAGAGAATAAAATACATTAAACTCTGTTTGAGAATGGAAAATGGTACATAATTCTATTATATACAAATTATGGACTGAGTTCTGATAAATACAGGTGGAAAGTTGACATTGTACTGCTTCCAGTAAAAATGATACATCTGTTGTGATATGATCATGGGCGATATTCTCTGTAAGGAGTGGATGCTCGCAGAGTATGATTTCAGGCAGCCAGGTAGAATGGTCGATCGTGTAGATCCATATGTGACTTTACAGTGTCATTTCAGTATACCTCCTATATGGTTCTTGGCAGCCCCTTCGTATGTGTGACAGATCATTTTAGCTGGTTTCATTGTAGTCATACCCATATGCATGAGCCTGGACATCTACTGGGGGGACCATATAAGGAATCCATCGATGGTGGGATTTGGCTGCTTTTGATAATCAACTTTATTTTACAGGTTTTTTGGTAATTTGTAATTCCTTAACATCGGTGAGAGAGAAATTTTCGGTAACATTGTTTCCCTTGGCGCTTTCATCCTCTGGATATAGAGAGACTTCTTGCATGATAGTGTTTTCATGGGCTGGTTGTGGCTGCTCACCGTTGTCATATTGCCAGTGCAATGCAATATGCATTTCTGCAATGAGCTTTTCATTTTTATAACTACTCTTTATCTACATTTGGGAGACAAGCTGTTAGTGGGTGCCCTGCAATGATAAAAAGTGGGTTAAAGCTCTCTTCAAGAAAGTTCTAATGGTAGTCGTTCCTTATCCAGAGTTTTTTTTTTTTTTTTTTTTTTTATAAATACCAATTAATATTCCAGTCAGCAGGTAACCCTCTCTGGCCTTGGGGCTTCTGGGAGAAGCCATCCGTCTCTCTCATACTAGATATCGAGGGCATGTCACTGAAGCCTGCCCCAAATATCGAGGGCACGTCACAGAAGCCTACCCCAAAACCGTGCATATTTTAATAACTTTATAGTGTCCCATAGGCTTATCCAATCCATAACCTTTTCTCTATTTGACCTCTATGTATATATCAAAGAAAACCTAATCCCCTAATTAAATCTACAATCTCCCCCCAAAAAATAATATCCAAAACAATACCCAAAATCCGACCTTTTCATTTTTCCTGCGTTTTTTCAGGAACAGGTCGCATATCGCTTCCTTACTGGCTGTACTGCCAGTTGTGTGTTTGTAATGCTGTTACCAAGTTATTGTTCAATTTCACCGGGCAAATCAACGTTTCTTGAATGAAGAGGAAATCTGGGTGTTTTCAAGTCTCTTCCTTCAGATCTGTTATCACATTTTTCTGACCTTGAAAAACAAGAAGATTTTCAAGCTCATGAAGAAGATTCGTCTTCTGATGAAGAAACCGATTAAGAAATGGATATCAGTGTTCCTGAAAGTGACAAAGATTCGGAAGATGAAGTAAGTGACAATATTCCTACTGGTATTTGGGAACCATATAATGAGGAAACATATATTTTATCTAACTTTGTTTATTTGGGAAGTCAAGCATTTCTATGCCCAAATACGTGTATAAAATACCCAATAGACTTTTCCATCTTTTTTTCGCTATGGAAATTCTGTTATTGTAACAAGGAAATGATAAATTGAAACCGACCACCACCTCATCATTTACTGTAGAAGAGATAGAAGCATTTCATGGTGTTCTTTTGTACTTGACAATTAAAAAAAATAAATTGTAAAATATTTGTTCTCTGTGCAGTCGCTGATTCATCGTCGTTTCCATGGCAAATATTTTAAAGAGAGAAAAGATTTTTGCATCTTATTTGGAGCCTACACGTCTCCCCTCTATGCCGGCGCACTTCTAACCCAACCGAATTTCGTTAAGATAAAGTAAAAAGTGTTGTAAATTATTTGAATGAAAAAATTTGGATTTTTATGGGTTTTTATCGCTCAACTATAGCAATCTTTCCGCTGACGAGTCCATTGTTCCATTTAATGGACGCTCTGAACCTAAGAAGCCTGTAAAGTGGGGATTGAGAATTTATGACATAGCCGACATCGAAAACAGGTACATCCTTGCAATGATTCTATATTATGGTACTGGAACTAAGGACGGCCTTCATCATCCCGAATATTGATTTACGACCTGTAACATTTTGCAACTTGTTGACCCTGTTACAAGAGCAATAAAGATCAAAGGGTACCATGTGTTAACTTATTGGCAGTACACAAGCATCGAACTGGCTCAGGAACTTTCAAACAGAAGGATACATCTGACTGACACTCTCAACCCCTAGTCAAGGACCTCACGCCTCAATTGAATAGGGGAAAAAGAATATTCCTTTGCATGAGGTGGTTTTTCTCGTGAGAGCATCCTGTTATCACGTTCCTACATGGCGTGATAGCTGTGTTACATCTATGATTTCTACAAAAATGGTTGCAACGGTACATTCACATAGTTGAATTCTTAAGTAAGGCAGAGAGGAAAGTAATTATAAAACTTAAAAATGTTTTCATCCTATTCTGCAAAAATGGGATGAATGGAATTGATAGAGCCGACCACTATATTTCCTCAAAATGGGTGGAATGTAATTCAGTTTTTGCAAAAGACCCTAAGTGATGGCGAAAGCTATATTTCTTCTTATTAGAGACACCTATTGTGAACAGGTACCTCTTGCATAAATTGCACAACCAACAGAAAAACTAGAGAACAGTTGATCATTCCGATTTCAGAAGAGGTCTGATTTACCATATGGTAGGCCAAGTCCGGAATCCAGCTTATGGAAGAAGAATTCATCGGATATTACCTAATGAAGAAGAGCAGGTCGATGGAAAATTACACATAATTGCCCACCGTCCAACAAACAAGACATTGTGCATTCTGCACCCACTGAAGAGATGATGTTGGAAGAAAACGAACAAGTTCTACATGTTTGTTTCCTGGACTTCACCCATAGGACTATTTTGAGGCTTATCACCTAAAAAATTATTTCAAAAACGACTCCTTGCAAAATTAATGTAGGTAAGACAATTCTTACTCTTTTTGTGCTAAAATATTGCATGTATGTAAATATATTGTGTTGATACAATGATTATATTCTATGAAAATTTTAGTTACCTTCTGAACATTTCCTTAAAATGTTTACAGCTGTTTATATATATATATATATATATATATATATATATATATATCTATATATATATATATACACATATATATTAGTATATATATATATATATATATATTATATATATATATATATATATCTATATATGATATATATATATATATATATATATATATATATATAGATATATATATAGTATATATATATATATATATCATATATATGTGTACATATATATATATATATATATATATATATATATATATATATATATATATATATATATATATATATATATATTTAATTCTTCTTTCCCACCATTATCCCTTCACTAAGGGGTCGATTGCCTGATACGCTTTCTATCAAGGCATCATCCTTCACCAAACCTCTTCTCTCCATATTTTCCTTCACTATGTATATATGTATATTATATACATATATATGTGATATTATATATATATATATATATATATTTATATATTATATATATATACATGAAGAACCTCTTAGAGGTGAAAGATCGTGAGGGAGCAGAGGATGGCAAGATAAAGTGAAGGAAGATATGGAGAGAAGAGGTGTAGCGGAGGATGATGCCTTTGATAGAAGGCAGTGTAGAAGGCGTATCAGGCAACCGACCCCTTAATGGAGGGATAATGGTGGGAAAGAAGAATTACATATTTTAGTTGCTTACCGAACATTCCCTAAAGTGTAAAAAACTTTCAGTGTATATATATATATATATAATATATATATATATATATATATATATATATATATATATATAATATATTCTGGAAGTTTTTTACTTTAGAGGAATGGTCGGCAAGCAACTAAAATGAATTTATGAGCAGCTAAAGACATTTCCTCGTCATTGAATTTTCTCAACCAAAACTTAATTCATTTTCGTCCCAGAGAGGCAGACTTCCGCTTGCCAGACAATAGATGTTGACAAAATGTACCCCATCTACAACAGAAAAACCCAGCCAACCACCTCTATAGAGAACAACACCTGCCAACATTTTAGGGAAATGGTAAGTGAGTTCAAAGCAAATATTCATTTAAATTTCATAATGTTTTCTACTAATTAATGGATTTAATTCCATATATATATATATATATATATATATATATATATATATATATATATATATATATATATATATATGAGAAAATTGAGCATTTCGTCCTCACTGAATATTCTCAACCTAAGCTCAATTCATTTTTGTCCGACAGAAGCACACTTCGCCTGACAAATTCCACCCCGGTATAAAGCCCGATAAATTCTATAAAACGACACCCAGCCATCTTTACAATGAACAAAAGGACTTATAAACCTAAGGTTTTTACCTAATACCTCCACATAAAATGAAGAAAGTGCAGTTTGGACTGAATCATCCTTGATAAAGTTAGTTATTCAGTCTTCTTTTAATAAATAATTACATTGTTGAAAACAGAACACCATGTCCTGCATATTTGGTATGATTTTAAAAGTGCCACAATGGTTTATACAATTGATGTAGATGATATGATATTAGCTATAGTTCAGATTTTCTTGTAAATTTTGATAAAACCTAAGAAATACTTCTGTGGGTCCTCTTTTTATTATTATTATTATTATTATTATTATTATTATTATTATTATTATTATTATTATTATTATTAAGTGTGGACTAAGGATGAGGCAATTCTGCAGCGCAATCTTAATGCGGAGGGTGCCGATGCTGACCGAGTAGGACTTACCCTAACTACTGAACAAAATAATCACGACGATATAAACTATGTTGACCGGAGATTGTTGATGATGTGGAATCGATAGTCACAAAATTTATACTTATTAGGCAACTATCCATAGCAAATCAACCTTTGAAGAACCCTATAATTCCTGAGTGTTCAAATTTCATATAGAAGTGTGTCTCAAAACATCGAAAGCTCGCGTTATAATTACATTGCAAATGTTTAATATACAGCTATATATCTTGTAATAACCATAAATTCTTTATTCTTTTACTACTGCATATCACTATAACTTCTGACGAAACCGAGGAAGAAATACCAATGAGGTTTATGCCCTTGAGAGGTGAAAGCCAAACGCTGGTACCCCCACGGGAGATGAATACCAATGTGGATTATGACCACAATCAGATAGTTTTTCCTCATCCATAATTTTGAAAAAAGATTGATTTCAGGAGTGGAAAAGTATGAAAACACAGACAAACACAACTACAAAAGGTGGTGACACGAATTTGTAGGTTTTTATTTCAGTTCAAGTAGGAAAGAAAACAAGACCCGTGATTGTTTCCAGTGCCTGTAAATGAATTTTTATTTAAAGAGAAACGAATTATAGTTGTTATGGTTCATAGTAAATTTAATTTTTATTTAATCCAGTTTCATTACACTTTCTCGCTTTTTTTTTTTTTTGCATGCGCGAACGCGCACACACTTATATATAATGTGTTCGTTTGCACTTGAGACCCAATTATATAGTTGTCTGTGTTATTACAGGAACCAGGGCACTCTCAAAAC
>NC_087202.1:89264494-89269494 GCF_015104395.2 Macrobrachium nipponense | reverse complement strand
TCCAAGGCAACTTCCCCCTTCCTTGTTTAGTTTCTTATTCCCCCCCCCCCCCCCGATTGTTGGTTCAATGCTGTGATTACTCCCCTTGTGATACTAGTAAACATCCCCTAGTAAATTCAAGCAATGGAATAGTTCTCTCTGTGTAAATTTCCAGTCTTTTTCATCCCCGCTGAGTGGCCTGTAAACTTTTGATTGAAAGAAAGTAGTGTAACGCTTGCCCACGTGCCCCCCACCGCCTTATGCCAGTATACCCTCTCTTTGCAGACAAACACCGTGCCTGATTGTGGTAGAACTTGGGAATCCTTTGGAGTAAGCCTTGCATTTTCAATAACCCGTTTGCACAAAATTCTGAACGCCATGTCTGGTTGCCCCTAGCCACGTGTTTCCAGTGGATCGACAATCAACCACCCTATTATCCTGGACCTATGTAAATTAATGTAAATATAGTGCATTTAAAACTAAAGTACAGCTTTTATGTAAATTCCTCCTTCCTCAGTATTATCGGCCTCCTGCCATAGTTTTTTCTCTTTTTTTTCTTGTGATCTCTTGTTCCTCCATTCAAGGCCAATTTTTCCAGTGTTAAACTACATTTTCTAGGAGTGAATGAGCAGATCAGGAAAACCAATTATTATATATATTATATATATATATATATATTAATATATATAATATACATTGAATAACATATATATACATATCACATTATTTACACATTAATATATATAATATATATATAGTATATACTTTTATACACATATAATACATATATATATAGTATACCATATATATATATAGTACATATATATATTTATATTATAATTACATATATATAATAAACAATATATATTATATATATTACTATAATTATAATATAATATTATATACTATAATATACATACAAATTATTACATATTTATATATTTAATATAATACTATACCATACATTACTATAAACCAATATTTAATATATTATTATAAATATATAATAATACAATACAATGATACAGTATGTTATATATAATATATACATATAGTAATTACATTATGTGTATATTATATTATTATACTATATATATATATATATTATTTAACATACATATAATATGATACATATTATATAATAGTATTATATATATATATTATATATATATATATACAGTACAATATATGTACATAATGTGTATTATGTACAGTGATGCTCAAATATCATGCGACATGACTCCATAGGATTTCGTTTCAAAATTCACTAACTGGCAACCTAGCATGCTCCATATTTATCCTTTATTTCAATGCGGAAAACGCGGAATATCGCTACGCTAAGGCCATAATATGTTTCATAAGAGTGAAATCTGTCATATATTGAAAATTGTAAGAAAATGTCACGTGTAGCCAAATTTCAGAAAAACCCTTGCGAAACATTTTCAAAACTTTCGTTCACTCATTGCTGAAGCATTTGACCAAAACGAAGTCGCCATCAAACCTCAGTTCAAATGTTAAATAAATAAATAACAAAAATTGTAACATTAATAATGCTTCCAAAGCAAACATAAGATTTGAAATTGTCCTATTTGATTGTTTTTACCCTCAACGCTGAGAAAATGTAAATATGTATATACAAAAGTAGAATGCGCCCACCGATATCAACGTGTGAGGGGAGCATGTGTGACGTATCAGTGTCGGTGCAATAACAACCACCTGGTATATAAGTAGGTCTACAATGAGTAGCGACCATTAAATTATCTTGAAAAAATTTACTTTGTGTTTAAGGAATATTTGGATTTTCATACATAATTATGTTATCTTCTTAATATTTCAAAACTGATAGCATACTAGCAAATATTTGCTTATTTGTCAAAGCCAAAATATTATTCCTAGGCTTAGGTGTTGGATTTCTTTACTTTACGCTTAACATTCACATCTCTATATTAACAATTTCTAGCCAGAATGCAAATCAGGTTATCTACACATTCTTGCACTTCAAGTTACCTTATGAAAGAATAAATTATACATTAAAAGCGAGCAGAAGGACTTTTAAGAAAATAATATTGTAAACCAGTTCAAAAACCAGTGTTCCATATGCCTTGATATTAATACTTATGATATTTCGATTATAGCCATCTTCTCCATATAACCAAAATCACCATCATCTTTTATTCTTCAAAGAACAGGTAATCTCTACAAATAAAAACATTAGTAAAGATTACATCTCAGAAAGCTTAGATTATTTTTCTAGGCCTATAAATCATTTTGCATCATACAGGCAGCTTAAACACAGCCAGAAACTTCAACATTCAAAGAAAACTGGTTGTAATTCATATTCCTCAAAGAACATGTGATCTCCACAAATAAATTCATGAGTAACATTACATCTCAGATGGCTTAGATTATTTTGTAGGCCTATAAAACATTTTCCAACATACAGGCAGCTTAAACGCAGCCGAAATCTTCAACATTCAAATAAAACTTGTTTTAATTCATATTCCTACATTGAAATTGTTGTTATGACTGTTGAGCTTATTAGGTCTACTGTCATAATGCTGCAGACATGGTTATGTTGACCAGTCCGAGGAGCATGTTAAGTGTGCTTTCATTGCTGGCACCGCTAACCTTATCACACCACGCTTGAACTGAGCAACGTAAAGATAAAAAAAAAAAAATCAATTCAAATCACACAAATTAAGAATTATACCAATACATAAAAAGGGGTCATATCTATTTAACCATAAGGAAAATATGCTATCTGTGGATTCACAAACTTTTCGACATGAATGACATTACAAATGAAAAAAAGAAAAAAAAACAGCACTACTTGGCAACATCACGTTGAGTCTGAGAATATGGGCGATACAAAAAGAATCATGTCGCATGAGATTTGAGCCCCACTGTACATATGTGTATATATATATATATATATATATATATATATATATTATATATATATATATATATTCATATGTATATATATGTCTATATATATATATATATATATATATATATATATATATATATATATATATATGTATATATATACATATGTATATATATATATGTATATATATATGTATATATATATATATATATATATATATATATATATATATATATATATATATATAATGTATGTATGTATGTGTGTATGTACAGGCCACTGACGTGCCCGACAGCGGACCAACAACCAAGATGCCCTTTCTCCTCCAGGGCTCACCTGATGAGAGGAACAAGTGCTTGGAGAGAGCACAACTCCTCTCATATGTATTTTATACATACTTCTCTGTAACCATTTCATATATGACCACCACTGTATGCATTTCTACACCAGCTTTCCAATCATGTACTAATCTGCAACTGAATCTTCTGTATCAAATTGTATGCATATTTATGTATGTGAAGAAACACAGACAGCCAGATTTAATCCCTGTTTTGATTTGTTAGAGATTTGTAACTAGTACATTGTGGCTCGTAGCAGCCAATACCCTCTGTGAATGTTCTGTATATAAATCAGTTCTAATTCAGTAATAAACCAGACAGCAAGCACTCAGCATCTCACATTATAAATGCTCACTTGAGGTGATTGTGATGAAGTTATGCTCACTTGAATGTTGACCGGAGTTACATTTTCTGTTTTTTCTGGCTAATGAAACAAGCTTTTCCTGAGCAACTTTAGATGTAACTCATTCCAATGCAAGTTAAGATGGAGAAACCTTTTGTGCTGATGGCACAGGACAACTATTGCATGCGTATATCCAAAGACAAACTAAACTGTCCAGTAATGAAGCTTGGTAATGGCTACAGAGGGGAAACTAAAGAAAGAGGGAGAAGGAATTATAAAAGCAGCACACGAACAATAATGCATCCAAACAAGAAGCATACAAGTGCAACAGATGGAACCAGTATCTCAGTTAAGTGACAGAAACACAATGTAAAAGAAAATAAACCAAATTGCAAGCAAATGCCCAGCCCTTGCATAGAATAAGTATAAAATTAGAAATGACTCCGTAATAAAAGCCATCCACTGAAGTGTGTAAGAAATATCGTATAAGTAGAAAACAAGCAGGCAAAGTTACTGTAGAGCTATAGAATCTGAACGGTCAAGGTGAAACTAGCACATAAATCACACCTGACTCTTGTCGACGAATACCAAGAAAAAAGTATCAGTCACAGATGTTTCAGTACCGTGGGGCTATGGGTTGTCAGTGAAGAAAGTCCTATAATCATTGTAATATTAGGCATTTTACCAAAATCCCAGAGAGAAACCTAAAACGTCTGAAAGCCAAAGCAGCCCCAGAAACAGCACACGGAGATGTGAAAGTGATAAACTAATACATAAACGAGATGTATCCCAGGTAAATTTTTACTTTTAAACATAAGACCAATCCGGAGTTAAAAATATGATTTTACTTGGTTTTATGTGTTCTTTGAATGTTTCTAACAATGTCATTAAGAAATTTGTAGTTATAAGAGATACTGCACCCCTCTTACACCATTCAATTATAGGAGGTGGGGCTTTTGGATAAGGAAAACACAAAAGTTAAATATATGGATGTACCTCACCTAATCTAGAGTAAGGTGCTGGGTCCTTTTAATGACTTGGGAACTTGACCTGCACTGGACCCTTACCTAACCTAACCTTGGAACCTGTATCTTAAAATATTTAGGGGTGTGACTTACCTAACCACACCTAACCTTATCTACCCTGAATAACCACCCTGGGACACCACCCAACCTAACCTAGGGTACTGTAAATTAAAATAGATAAGTTTTATTAGGTTACAACCTAACCTAACATAACTTAGGGTGTCGGGTCGTTACCGGGCTTCGGGCTTCCATTGCTAGATTTCCTACCCCTCTGCCCCCCCCCCCTCCTCCCTACCCACAGCCTTCGAGCAAACCTAGGGCTCTGTAAATTAAAATAACAGAATTGCAACTTACAACTTACTCAAACTAGGCCATCACTAATGTAACTTAAATTATCGAGTTCTTACTTATGTAGTGAGTGGTGT
>NC_087202.1:89244494-89256994 GCF_015104395.2 Macrobrachium nipponense | reverse complement strand
AAATTATCTTAAAATCATCGTAGTTGATTCTGCATTTGCATATTTGTGCATGGTTTCTAATATCTGAAAGCTCAGGGCTAGAAAGTTTCAACCCTGTGCGGTAACTAATGCCTGTGGATTTTGGATTCCTTATGATGAATTTGACATCAACTACTGGGAAATGTTTGTTCATTATCTTTCTTAATTGTGGTAAAAATGAGGTATCAAAAGTGTATGGAAAGATAATATAATATTTCAGTTTTGAAGCTAGATGTACTGGAGCTGGTGGCTGGAAGATTTTCTGTAAGGCCTTTCTGACAAAACTAGAGAACTTTCAAGTATTAGAAACCATGCACAAATATGCAAATGTAGAATAAACTCCGATGATTTTAAGATGATTTTACCCAACCCTAATGAAAAACTCCTCCCTATACTCGAGTCCTTGGAAATTAAGCACCTTGTTCCAACGTTAATTAAATAATAACACTACAGCAGTTCCATTATGCTTTGCTTAGACCGCCCACTCTTCTCTTTCCTTGGTTATCTCGACTCCTCCTCGCTCTGGCAAACCTTTCAGCAACCAAACCTCGTGTTGTAAGGTGTTTTATATTGAAAAAAAAATTCTAATTTTTCACTTGGTTTTTATTACATTGTTTTTAGTTATTTTTATTTTTTATTTTTTTTATTTCAATTTTTCTCGTGCTTATTTGTATGTGACAATTTATGTTAATCTAGCTGGTCAAGTTTGTAAATCATATATTTTTGGTTCTTTTATAAACTTGAAAATGCGGCCTAGTTTTGAAAAGGCAACAATAAAGCCAATGTATTGAGCTGTTTTGCCTCTTCACCTGTTACATGTTGGGGACTACCCTCGACCTCATATTGGATGATATATATATATATATATATATATAATATATATATATATATATATATATATATATATATATATATATTATACACACACACACACACACACAAGGAAAAGATAAGATGAGCCGAGGAGTGGTGCTGCTCGTTCGTCTCGTCTTTGTGGAAGGTACCAGAATCATGGAATGTGGTATAAAGTGCCCCAAGAATTCTAATTTCGGCTAGAAAATAAAGACATTGTAGATTCGTTTTTACAAAGTATCTATAAGATGGTGATTGAGCTCCTTGAAACTTATAATTGTATTGATATTAGAGGAGCAACTTTTGTTTCCAAGACATGGTAGCAACAGAAGCTTTCTCTGTCTAGGTCCTATGACCTTTATTTGTTAATGAAACCTTAAGGGAAGTTGTACTAAGGAGGGGGAAGAAATCCCTGTTTATGTCAACAAGGGCGAATAACCCAGTGTTATGCAATCATTATAAACCTCACAACAATAGACTTTACAATCGGCTTTTAAATGATTCAGGAACATTTAAGTTATCAAGAAAATAACAGATACACATTATATATATTCTATATATATATATATATATATATATATATATATATATATTATTTATTTATATATCACATTACCACAGGTGAAAAATAAATGAATCACGTGCTATTATAATCACACACGCACAGCGCACACACCCATATGTGTGTGTGTGTGTGTGTGTGTTTGCAAAAGTGCGTGTCTGTGTCAGCGCACTCACCCATATATGTGTGTGTGCAAAACTGCGTGTTTGTGTTCCTATGTACTAGTTAATCGATAATCTGACCTAAATGTTGTTGAAAGCAAGCTGCATTTCATAAGTACACACGTTATCTTAAATAATTTGCTTCTATTGCCATCACGCAACTTCACTTGCAATGAATGCAAAGATGTCCTCGAAGGAAAAAGAAAGAAGAATTAACAAGAAAGCCGAGTACGTAATGCCCTCATTAACTTGAAAGCTCACGGGTTGCACAAGCCTCTTCCAAACGGAAGTATTTACCTTTTATCAGCTCCTTTTCGAGTTACTTTTCATACGAGATTTTATCTATCTCTTTTGAGGACAATATCTCACCTCTTCCTAATATTTCACCAGAAATTAAAATATTTGTTGAGTTATTTTCAAATAACACAAGTACATGATCCACATCAATATTCATATCCTTCTCCAGACGGAAGCAAAATAATTCAAACGTATTAATTTGACTCATTACCCAAAACTCCCTAAATTTTCATCGAAATTCATTTGCTGCCGATTGAGATATTATTTTAACTTGCTTTAGAAAAAAGTACGCATCAGCATTCACAGCAGCATCCGTCTCAAAACTTCCTTTGACTTGCAGGTCACCCATCCACGAAATTGTTTATACATAGTTCGAAAACATTTTGAAAACATTTTGAAATGCCTTTGTGGACAGGACGATGAACAGACAAACACAAACATTTAAACAAACTTCGAAGCAAACAGAAAGGAGAGTGAATAAGTAGCCTTCCTCGAGCGTCGTTGGTGGAAGTGAGAGCAAATATCCGGGCTCTTCATCAGCTGTTCCAACGGGCCAGGAGATGAAAGCGCCATGTTAAGTGAGCCCGAATAAGGAGTCTAATTAGTCCTTGTCTCAACTTTTGAACTTTCGTATAGACGTCCCCTTTTCACAGTTCTGTGTTGAAAACGTCATGCAGAGAGAGAAAATGTTTTAACGCATTTTATATTTTTGGGATTTCACAGTCGAAAACCTCATACGGTACTTGAAACAGAAAAAGTGGTTAAATGATAACGGGAAAAGGACGTCTGAAGTTTGAGAAAGAGGGAGTGGGGAGAAAAAAAAATGAGAGTGGGAGAGCCTGACATTTACGACGGGGTCGCAAGAACTGAAGTGGCAGACAGTCAAGTTCTTGAGCACACTGGCCAAAGTCTAAGTTACTGACTGACAATTGTCTTACCCCAGAGATTGCTCGCCGTGATTTTTCTGTGAAATTTCTTGTGCTTCATTTACTAGTTTACTATTTCCTTTGAGCTATTCTAGTAATTTCCAAATGCGCTTATATTATTTAATACGATTTACTGAACAGTCGGCTCTACACCCAAATCTTCAATTCAAACGACTTCATCAGCTGTCAAATGAAAGGTTATGGTTGACAAGACCACCTAGTGATAAAATTCTACTACCAAGAACACCATTATTACCTAGAAAAAAATGACTTGGCTTTTTCTACGTAATCTGAACTCCTAAAAGAATGCAGCAGTCACAAACATCAACAGACATCTTCACAGTCATCCTGGAATTTGCCCATATGCGAAGCGGGGCCTGATGACTTCAAAGGATAGTCGTTACTGTTTACAAACTGCACTAATGCCCAATCAAGATCTGACCGGCATGGCTGGATAACGTATTTAAAATCAACTTTCAACGAACCCAAATGACCTTACTTACTGGGTGACCCTCGACATTCATCGAGCGGTCTAAACGTCTCAGGCTTGAGTTTACAAAAATTCGTAAACTGAATCTTGTTCTGATTGTTCTATTCACGAATCACGTACTCCCTGAAAATATTAACAAGAAGCATTCTTAGTCATTAGCCGCAAACTCACTGTTATCTGTAGCATTTTGTAAGCCCAGTCAGTAACATAAGTAGATTCGTCCCCCACAGACGATCTTTTCTAAGGAATCAGAAATTCAATTCCCATTTTCGTTTCTGCACACTGTAATGAAATGGAGGTGATGATATATCATCTCCCTTAAGTACAATGTTTATATGTAAGTGATTTATGTACTATTGCCAATTTTTATGGAATGTTTTAAAACATAATTTTAAACACTATTCATTACATGCAATGCAATTGATATGGTTCTGACATGTTGACTATCTAATCTGTATTTGGCCATGGCGCGAAAATGTAAATAATTTCTTCAGTAAATGAAATGAATTGGTCCCACAAATAAAACTCAATGGGAAATGAAAATGACGGTGTTCTACCCTTTCTAAGAGTGTCTAATATAAGAGTCTTAATGGGTTTGAAGATAGTGCGTACAGAATACCTGTCAATATTTATGCCTATGTATATTCTTATTTGGTTATAGCAATCAAATAAAGAAACTGGTTTTCAAGTATATGATTTTTTTTAGCATTTCATGTATGTAGCCCTCAGTATACTGATGGTGAAATAAGTATATATAATTATGAATTTAAGCAGGAAATTGAAATACCCAGATTCAGTCTTAAACCATGCATTATGAGCGGCAAAACATAAAAGAAAAAAAAATTATAACCCATAAAATTTAACACAGACTCCTGTTTGTACTACCATATAGTGATAATTGCAAACATATTCCCCATCTATTTAAGTACTTTTGAGCTAATGTTGCTTTTAATAATATTAATAAAATTAAATAAGCCCTTGTCAAGAACTCTCCCGGTAATACACAAGCATTTGTACATCAAACCCCATTCGAGTCCCATGACAACTTGTATCTCGGTCAAATTGAAAAACCACAGGAAATATGAATACAGCAGCCTCAAAAATGTAAAAGAGAAGTACTGCTAAACAGTGCAATTTTCGTACATGTCAGTGAAAACAGTCGTACCATCGATTTTTCACGAGGAAAAAAAGATAGCTTATCCCAATACTGTGGAGAGAATCATCATAGCTTTATAACAGAAGACTTTGTACGAATATGAATATCAGTCAAGGTATGCATAAATCAATCCATTCAAAAAGATATTGGTAAAATGGCTAGATTTTAAGGAAGGTAATTGATATGACACGGGAGCAGAGGTCTGAGCATGCCCGCTTACCATGCTCTTTCCACGGTATACCATCAGACGGCACCGAGTTGATTGCTTCTCCCGCTATTTTCCCAACTCGCAGGGGTGACGATGTGGTTTGTAACTGCCTGCATGCTCATATATACTGTCCCTCTAGCTTATATTGTAGACTATATTTGTCTCCAGAGATGATATTGATGAAAAGACAAAACAGTCAGGATCTATACCAGTTTCATTTTCCCTATGATGCATTTGCAAATATACAAATATAACATGTGTTACTGCAAACACACACAAACGCATATATATATATATATATATTATTATATATATATATATATATATATATATATATATATATATATATATATACGTTATTATATATATATATATATATTATATATATATATATATATATATATATATAAATGGATGTATGTGTTTATGTGCCACGTATACTTCTACACGCATTGATATACATTTAACTTAGCATCGGGAAAGACTACTGTGGGGGTAAGACATCACTGGCATCAAAGATGCGGGGGGGGGGGGTGCCTTATGTTACAGACCTTACATCTTGTTCGGGTTGCACCAGGTCCCTCAGTGTGAGGCACCTCTAATGTCTACCAGAGAGTTGCTAGTACATCTTCCGGTATATTTTGCATCATCCAATCTTGGATGGTCTGGGATGCAGCTTAGATATTTGACGAGCTTATTCTTAAACACATCTACGCTCACTCATGATATATTCCTCAGATGAGCTGGCAACGCATTGAATAGACGCTGCATTATTGATGCTGGTGCGTGGTTGATTAATGTCCTGTGGGCTTTCCTTATTTTTCCTGGTATAGTTTTGGGCACTATTAATATACCTCTGCTTGCTCTTTCTGATATTTTTAGCTCCATGATGTTTTTGGCAATTCCTTCTATCTGTTTCCATGCCTGAATTATCATGTAGCATTCTCTTCTCCTCTCTAGACTATATAATTTTAAGGATTGTAGTTTCTCCCAGTAGTCAAGATCCTTAACTTATTCTATTCTAGCTGTAAAGGGCCTTTGCATACTCTATTTGTGCAATATCCTTTTGACAGTGTGGGTACCATATCATATTGCAATATTCAAGTGGACTACGAACATATGTTTTATAAAGCATAATCATGTGTTCAGCTTTTCCTGTTTTGAAGTGCCGTAACAACATTAGTGTTTTCAAGGTCACTGAGATAATTAGTGACACTCACAATGGCCTTTAAGCCCAAGTTCAGCCCTAATTGGAATAGGGGTAAGAAGTGGTGAAATATACAGTGCCAGAAATGCTGGGCAATGTAACTGAAGCAACTATCTTAACAGAATAGTTGAAGAAGAGAAGAGAGAGAGAGAGAGAGAGAGAGAGAGAGAGAGAGAGCAGAAGGGGTTTGAGAGGGGAAAGAGTTTAGCTGTTGTCAATTAGAGTTCTCCCCGTCACTGCTGGGTCGGTCAGCTAGCATATATATATGTATATATACACGTATAAATATATATATGATATATATTATATATATATATATATATATATATATATATATATATATATATATTTATTTATATAATCACACCAGTCAAGTTTTGGCAAGAACACAAATTTATTTATCTCCTATATCGGCAAATCTGTTAGTCGAGTAAACAACAGGACAATTGGCAATAATATTTATTCATCATCGGGGAACTACTGGATTCATTTCTCAAAAGCGAAAAGCCATGTTTTCAGTTTGTGTGTTTGTGAATGATTAATGGATTAAATATTTGGTTTTAGGTTCACTGATATTAAACGTGATTGTACTGGACACATTTTTGGAACTGCGGATATAAATTAAAGGATTTTTTTCCCTTTAACTCTGAGGTCGTCAGTGATTAATATTCTTATCATTCAAATTAAAGGCATATTAATTTTACATTTTACTTATTGCTTTGAACGACTGATAGAATTCTTTGAAAAACTGTTACAAGACTCAAGATAATCGATGCTGAAAGTCCAGAGAACTGGCTCCAATGAATTTGTGATAACAGGAAAACTTAAAAAAGAAAAATTCACTAAATCGCAGTAACCGTACATAAGATAATTTAAACTTGCAATATAAGCTGTTATGTGCATTACTATTAAAAAGAATTAGAATTACCCTAAATGGAATCTACAGATCTTCAAGGAAAATAACGTTAATACAGTCACCAAGTACAGGGAAAATCAGAGTCGATTCGTATACTATGAATTAAACAAAAAATATTGATTAATATTTAATGGCTATTATGTTAAGAAAAGAAATGAGTGTCAGAATAAGATAAACGAATGTCGTGGAAGTATAAAATAAAAAATGTACGAGTATATCTAAATGCTCTAATGTTCAAATAATTCATTTCTGGCACCAATGCCTGTAATGTTTTGTAAGTAGATTACACTATTAATTCGGAATCATTTAACTATTCCACCAATTCTTAACTTCCATCTTGTCAAAACTTAAATATGTGAGATGCACTTTTCTCCCTCCAACAAAGCCCATTGAAAACTTTAGGGTATAGTCCATTAGAACTGTTGTACGCTGACTCTACGAGAGGTGATCGACATCATACATGAGTCCTGGGTGAAACCTTCAAAGGCAGACTGGGCGAAAGAACTCCCCGATATCTAAGACAAACTCAAGGCAGCCGGGACAGTAGCACAAGTTATGGAAGCAGCAGTATAAGAATGAGTCAAACTGCTGTTTGACAAGAAAGTGACCACACAGTTTCACTGTAAGCGACAAAGTCCTAGGCCTGTGCACAGGGGATAATCATCCACTATAAACCCAGTTTACTGGCCTGCACAAAATACTAGAGAAGAAAGGAGAAGAGCAATGAAACATCACCAATTTTTAGCACAGTGGTAGGTACTATCATGGCAATTCGAGCCTTACCGCCAACTCAGAAGTACTTGAACACCTGCACTATATTACTCCCGGTCTTGACAAGGACAAATGCCAAGATATTAAAAACCTGTATCTGCAACCCTCACCAGTAGTCCATATTGCACAGACATCCTGGAACACACCAACCCATCGCCCAGGGTAAACCCGCAAAAGGCGGACAGGATAATGAAGTGGATTGATTTACTGCTTGAACTCGGCTTGATTGAATACAGCCAAAGCATCTAGTCCTAGCCTGTGGTCCTAGTATCAAAGGAAGGAGGTGGAGATCGACTGAATCAATTATAGACAACTGAATGAAGTCACTAAACCAGAACCGTATCCTCTCCCATATCCTCATTCTTGCCTGGACAGCCTAGGAAGCACCCCATTTCTGAGTAAGTTCGATTTAGAGAATGGCTATTAGCAAGTTCCTCAGTTGGTGGAGTAGCGCCTGCTGATTGCATTCACGACCCCGGATGGATTTTACCAATATGAGGTGATGTCTTTAACCTTAAAAAATGCTCCCAGTGGCTTCCAGCTTCTCATGTCGCCTAACTTGATGATATAGTACTTTTCGCTCATAACTGGGATGAACACCTCCACATCATAGCTAAGGTCTTAGCTGTTTCCAGAAAGCCTGCCTCGTCATAAACCTAGAGAAATGTCAATTTGGGGTGCAGAAATAACTCACCTCGGGCATGTAGTTGGAAACTGCAAACTAATGCCCAATGATGTAAACATTAATGCAATCAAGAACATGCCATATCCTAAATCCAAGAAAGAAGTACAAAGGTTTATGGGCATGGTCCAATACTTCAGAAGGTTTATACCAAAATTCTCGGATGCTGCTGCTCCCATCAAGAGTAACAAAACATTCCACTGCACAGCGGAATGTGAAAAGGTGCACAACAGTCTAAAGGCTGTATTAATCAGTAAATCAGTCTTGCATACACCTGATTACGAGACTTTTATACATGGCAGTTGACGCAAGCAATGTAAGTATTAGCGCTGTTCTATTCCAAGTGAAGGATATCCACCACCCTGTAGCTTACTACTCCAAGAAACTGAACCCAGCTGATCCAAGTACAGTATGATTGAAAAAGAATGGCTGCGCATTTTATTGGCCATGAAACACTATGAGGTCTACCATGCAGATCACAAGTTCCCACTGACTGTTGTTACAGGTCACAGACCATTGAAATACCTAACTAGATTCAGGAACCAAAACAATCATCTGATGAGATAGAGCCTCTATGTGCAGGATCTCAATTGGTATATAGGATATATAAAGGGAGCAGACAACAAGATAGCTGATGTCCTGATCATGACCCCGTTGGATGAGGATTTTCATCTTCCTGAGTGCTTGGCACCTGATCCAGAGAAAATGTCAAGGTACTCACTTTATCCCAAACTTTGTGACAAAGCGTACATCCCTTGTGAATTTTGATATGTATTTCTGTCCCCTCTAGCTTAATTTTGCTTATTATTAATCCCCAACCAACACTTTATACCCTTACTTTGCACAGGTGAAACTTGCATAGTGCCACTCGCCAGACCATTGGGCCCCCTCACCTTGTTGAATGCTGATGGGTCACGGAGTAGGTCAGACGTGTCCATATATTAAAGGAAAACATTTGTATGAAAACAATGGAACGTGGCTAGGGATAATTCTAAATGTATAATTAGCAATACGTCTAAATATCGACTATATAAATGATTAATAAAGTTTATGTAGTATAACCTTTACAAGTTTAATTGATGAGTTGGAAAGCAATGTAGTTCAAACCAAGAATCAGTTTGCTTAAGAAACTAATAATAAACAACCTATAACATAAGAGCAGACATATTGTATTTTTTACTCTATTCATATATAGGAAGTAAGGCTGAGAAGAGAGAGAGAGAGAGAGAGAGAGAGAGAGAGAGAGAGAGAGAGAGAGTTCATTTTAATGCTTTGAGCTCTGCAGACATTTCACGCCCAAAAAAGGTGTAAAAGGTCTTTTATTTTGGGGAGCAGCTACAGACATTTATGAATTGCATGTTTGTTTTAAGCTCTCTGATTACAATAATTAATTTCCTTAGTGCTTGCAATAAGCTCTCTCACCGGTCACACCAGCCAGGAAAAATAACAGGTGAGACACTGCTCCTAGGCCCATTAGTTATTTGCTACGGCCGACCATTTTCGCCTTAAGGCTCTACCCTCACTCACCTTTTGTACTTTGTTTTCCTTCTTTATACTGTCATTCAAATTTCTCTGCCAGCTTGGGCCATCAGGCAATGGACTCTGTGATGGACACCAATGAAAGCTGGCAAAATTAATGGTCAAGAACCAAAGCTACCCTATGAAGGAAGACATAAGGGAGAGGTGAGTGCACCTGCCCTATTCTAGCAGAGGTCATGACCCAGCTAAGCATCTTAGACAAACCTTTTCGGCAAACCATATGCTTGTCAATTCCCTCCCCTCTGCCTGCTACTAAGTTTCTTAGATAAAGTCTGGCTTCTACACTCAAGACATCATTGTCCTACAGACTAAGGTACAGTTGGATTTGGAAAGTTTTGGCGCACATTCCCTTTCTTTATTTCATTGCTGATCTCTTTTATACTTGCTTCCCTTGCAACTCTTCAGAGCCTAAGTGTAGTGGTGTAAGTTCTTGTAAATCATAAAACATAAGTGACATTTAATCTTGCATACCATTATCTGCTTTGAATGATTAATTCTTGCTACCTTCAACACTTCCAAAGAAACATTACTGGCTTTAGCAATCTAAGTTATAGTGAGTTCCTGCTTTGCAGATTCGGTGACTGTGCTTGCTGTGTACCCGTCTGTGTTTCCACAGTGCAGTCTTCCCTCAACAGCTATCATTGAGCAAGTTCTACCGGATGGAAGATTGAAGATTTAATTTATTCTCTATTAGCAGAATCTGCACTATCCAGTTTCCCTTAGCATAGCCATTAGAGGTTTTCCCAATGGTATCTTTGCTTTGTTAGTTGCATTACTTGCTTTGCTACTAAACACAATCACAGTGCTACAGAGCTAGTGAGTTTGGCTACATTGGACATGTCTTCTGATTTGAATAATGATAATTTATTAAGTGAAACACTGCCTTTCCATTAATTTCCACTTCATTTAGCTATAATGCAGTTTATCCTATTCTGGTTATCAGTGTGTGGCCCATAGCTGGATGCCCTTTTTTACCACTGGTAAGCTTAATGTATCGTTGCATGGCCACGCCTGTAGCAATATGTATATATATATATATATATATATATATATATATATATATATATATATATATATATATATATATCCAAATAATTTCTCCCATCTTAATTAAGATAAGTCACGATGCAGTAAAACATGTCATAAGCACGCGTTAGCAACTTATTGTACACACAGCACAAACAGATTAAAAATGAGTCAACGACACAACGTTAGTCATAATAAGTGCCTAAAACATTTCTCCAGCATTTAGCAAAGATTCGTTCTTCCTTCAAAGTCATTGAATTGTTTCCAACACGCTTTGCGATATGTATGCTACAATATTCAGAAGTGTGTTGTAGACATACATTATTGTAATGACGGCGCACTCTTGCATTAAGTCAGAATCGGTAGCAACTGGCAATATCCAAAGAAGACTTCTGAAATCCTAGTACCTGGGTAAGGACCATGAACAGATGTTAGACGAAGCTAGCACATTAGGTTCTTAGGATCTATGGCAATGGTCGTGAGGTTAGCAACTTAATCCCCCATGCAGCTCCTAGTATGACTCGCTCTATGGGGAACATATTAAACATATTGTTTACTATACTGCTGATCGGTCGGGGATTGAAACAATACTGCCTGGTCAGGAAAGCCATACGCGTGAGTTTACAAGCCTTTTAATATCCTTGACACAACACAAGAGGCTGGTAACTTTATCCTAAAAACATTGGCTGAAAAGAGGTCACTGATAGTTACGATCAAATCCCCTTTCTTTGTTTGCTCGAGAAGACTTGCATATACCCTTTACTATTAGACATCTTTAGCTTATCTTTTACTTCTTCCGTTGATTTTCTTTTCTCGGAATTTCAATACTTGGGCTTTCTTCCATTCTATAATTCCAGCATTATCTTCCCCTTCTCCTTCGTTGTACCGATCGTGGCTTCCATTCAAACGACCGCTTCCCATTCTAAAACTTCCTGCCTTTTAATGCCCACCCTTATAATTTTGTAAGGATAAGATTTCGGTAGGTTTAATCTCTTTTCTTGGAAGGTGCCAGTTTTCAGTTAAAAGTAAAACAACAAAGCTACCATGAAATATAATGTTTCCACTCTTTATATATTTCCACAAGAACCAATAACTAATACTGCCATGCTCTGACTTTGAGTTACCATCTTTTCGACGATTAACAGAACGAAATCAAAATCAAATAAGGAAAGCATTATTATTAAGGGTGTGAGCATGAAGGAAAAGTTAGTAAAATAAAAACAATCAATTTCACTGAAAGAATTCAGAGAGACGACGACACATTCTTTCAGCTAATCAGAGATTGAGTGGCTCCTCTATCCACAAGTTTTAATGTATAGAAACTTTATTACGAATAATAATTCACCATAGGGTAATAACGTATTCTAGAGCTTGTGAATAAAAAGCGTTTCATAGAATATGACCTCATTTAGAAATGTATTAAAAAAAAATTTATGATTTAAAAAATGTAGTTCATATGCTGTAAATTGACAATAAATTACAGCAGGCAAACAGACATACAGACCTTAAATGAACCGAATGATTAGTAGATACCTTTATAACAAATTCTAAAGCTATGAGAATGCATAACATATTGCCCTCACACACACCCCAATCTCCAGAAAAAAAAAAGTGGCAAATTGAGAGGGAAATAAAACTGTAGCTACAATCCCAGGAAAGGCATGTTTTAATTAAGAGGGAACACCTACT
>NC_087202.1:89229494-89239494 GCF_015104395.2 Macrobrachium nipponense | reverse complement strand
TCCAGCTCCAACTTTAGATCCTTGTACTCCATCTCCAATAGCGTCTGGATCTATTTATCTTGCTGTCCAACCACTCCAACTGTCTCTTTTCTCTGTCTTAATATCTGGATTTCCAAAACTGCTCCAGTGATTCGACTGACAACATAAATTTTTAGAAATCAAACAATTATATTCCTAATTTCACCTTAAATATTATATGGAGAAATATATGTATTCATGTTGTTTTCAATACTATTTCAATCTTCCCTTAACTTCAGCGACTTCAAGAATTTCGCCGATATATTTATGAAACAAACAACAGTAGGTCATCGATAAGGGGATATAATTTCAAAGTACCACCTATTTCGAGCAAAGCAATTCTTCTCATAGTTTTTTTTCCACGCAAGAACAAAAGATATACATTCTGTATCATAAAAAACATTAAATAGCTTTAAATTTTCTAATGTTCCATTTGTCCTATGGTATTATTATTATTATTATTATTATTATTATTATTATTATTATTATTATTATTATTATTATTATTATTATTATTATTATTATTATTACTGACATCGGTAAAAATTTTTCCTAAAGAAATAAAATTTCTTTCTGAAGGAAATCTGTGCCATTACAAATATGCTGAATAATCCGAATTGCTTCAAAAATTTTCAACCGTTTTTTCCCTTTCAAGTTGGAACATCCTTTAGACTAGGATGCACATCAGTTCACTTACTTATTCCCACGAATATTTTACAGCAATAAGATTAGGAATGATTTTCGGTAATATCTCACTGTAATTTTTAATCTAGCATTGGCTAAGTTTTATATTAAAACAATGCTCCTGCCTGAAAAATGTGTGATGGAAGTTTATAGCATAAATATGTTATGGTGAACAATAATGTTTTTACTTTTCATGAACGAGATTTCACACTTACATGAAAATGATAAAAACATTACAATGGCAATATTTATGAATGCCTTAAATATATTTGTATGTGTCCATATAGTTTAATTTATAAAATATATATATATATATATATATATATATATATATATATATATATATATATATATATATATATATATATAGTATATATAATTTCATTTTATCCACACAACCCAAACAGTTCTGCATCGACTGTTTCATCAAAAGACTAAGCCATAGTACCGTTGCTAACACTACAATGATTTCAGCTTCAATTTATTTCACAGGATACTGTCAAAAGTATTCAAATATTTTAGTATTTAGTACGATATCGCGGATGCCCTGAAATACAGAGAAAAATCATATGACAATTCAATTGCTTCTTTAATGAAACGTACTGAATACAAAACTTTCAAATTCAAAGTCACTAAGAAAAAAAATTGCAGATTTTTGTAAATGAATTATCCCTCGGAGAAATTTCTATACATAATTCTTTAGTTCCACTGACATATCTTATACATATTTTATACATTGGTTGATATGGAAAGTGGGAAATATTATACATTGGTTTCATTTCCATGATTAATTTCCATAATTAATGGAAATTAATTATGGAAATTAATCATTTCCATAATAAATGAATACTGAAAGTGTAGCTCCGGGTACCAACGTTCTCTGTAAGAAATAAATATATATAAATAATATATATGTGCTTTTTCCATAATTATAAAGATTAAGGCATAGACAGACACACATACAATGACGAGAGAATCACAGGGAAGTGTTGTCTAAAGTCAAGCCATGAAATTTTGATATGAGACTAAACTAGTTTCAACCTATAGTTGAAATATTTGATGTTTCTCCCCTCGTGACAAGCGCCGTGTTTCGATTCCCGATGGGAATAATATTTGCACTTCAATTCTCAAGCTAAAGATCACTCTTTACTCTTCGTTTTTGGTGTTTGTTATCGACTTGGCAAACACCAGTTGGAAACGAAAACACGATTCTGTTATTTCCTTTGAAGTGAATTTAAATACTGGAATGTACATTGCAGTCCTAAATTGGAATGTACCGGTGCGTACGGGGAATGCAGCTTAAATATCTGCGAAATATTTGAAGACCGTTACACTCGTTTTTAGCATCAGTAAACAAATTCTTGACATGATATGTAGTGTCTTTATGATTTCTCGAGACTCATTAGCATTAAGACTTCTGAGGTCTGTTAGAGGTTTCACTAATTTTTATAATATCACACATTCACATCTTGACTTCATAGGACATTTTTCCCCCATTTCTTCGACGTCTACTACTCTTTCCGTTGGTACCACATACATATATGTTTGTTGGGGGGGGGGATTAGTAACGGAAAAAGTAGTAGACGTCGAATAAATCAGGAAAAAATTTACTATGATGTCACAGACACACACACACACACACACACATATATATATATATATAAAAGGCTTAAAAAATCACAGTAGATGCACGTGACTTCATTAAATAAGCGAATACCACAGGAAATAAATAGTCAGAAATCCAAGCGCTTTCGTCTTTACTAAGACATTGTCAAGGAGCGAATGAAATACAATTGGAAAGAAAGGTCTCAGGTACACAACAAGATCAAGAATACCAGATGGTTAATTGTCAAAAGGGTAAAAATTAAAAGTGATAATCCAGGATTATCTTATATCACACAGTCACAAACCTAAACAGATTTGACCCTAACCGAAATTACAAAGTATCTTTACAGTCCAAAACATGTAATAACTGAATATATTAATTTTGTTGCTTATATGTATCTACAACTTTTTTCATTATGAAAGCATCAAGTTTAAATAAACCAAGACTTAAATTTAGAACATTTCTATTATTTGACTTGATGAAACAAGATTCAATGATATTCCTTTTAACTGTGTCATTACATGGGATTAAGGCTCTTGCTTGACTCCAGTTAATAGGATGATCTAAATCTCTCATATGTACGAATGAATGCATTCGATATTTGCCCAGTTCTCACAGAATATTGGTGCTGTTTGAGACATGTGAAGAGATTACCGGTCTGCCTGTAATAGACTTTATCACACTTTTTGCCAGGAATTTTATATATGCAGCCTGGAAGATCTTTAGGAGAATTTTTGATTACTAAACTCTTGACATTAATATTACTGAAAACAACATTTATGTTAAAAAGCTTTAAAATTCTAGGAATATATAAAAGCCTTTAATCATAGGGTAATTTTAGAATGTTATACTTACTAAATTCAAGTTTGTCATTAGTTGAATAATGTTTTTTCTAGCTCTTTTCCATGCCACATCTACAAAAGTCCTTGGGTATTTAGTTTTAATTTCAGCGTCAATAAACTGCGGGCTACAGACACTTAAAGCCCTTAGAAACATCCCAGAAAAAACAGAGAATTTAACATTTTGATGGTGATTGGAGTAGTAATACACAAAAGAGGCAATGTAAGTTGATTTCCAAAAGACTGAAAAGGTGAAATTTCTATCATTTCTATGGACAGTTACATCAAGAAAATTCAAATTACAGTTTCTTTCTTCCTCTACAGTAAATTTCATAGAAGGGACTAAATATTGAGATTATTAAGTAATTCCTGGAGATTTCGTGAAACTGGCCAAATACAGAAAATATCATCCACATACCTAAACCATATAACTTTTTGGGGCAAAATTCTTGGTAAGAGTTTTGTCTCAAAAAATTCCATGTAAATATTGCGCAGGACATAGCCATGCCAAACTTTTGCTACAAAAAAATTCCAATTAACACAAAATTTACTATCTTTGATACATAACCTTATGAGACTAATGAGGTTTGCTACAGTTAAGAGAATGTCATGATGTAATTCATCCTCCAAATATTCAAGTAAGTCATCTACAGGCACTTTTGTAAATAAAGAGACAACATCAAAACTACCATATTAAATCAAAATTCAAATTTAAACTATTCAATTTGTTTGTGACCGCGTGATATCCAATAATCCTGGATTATCTCTTTTAATTTTTACCCTTTTGACAATTAACCATCTGGTATTCTTGATCTTGTTGTGTACCTGAGACCTTTCTCTCCAATTGTATTACATTCGCTCCTTGACAATGTCTTAGTAAAGACGAAAGCACTTGGATTTCTGACTATTTTCCTGTGGTATTCGTTTATTTAATGAAGTCACGTGCATCTACTGTGATTTTTTAAGCAGTATGGATACCACACACAACTTCTACGCCTTTTCTGTGAATTTTCTGAGCCTTGTTCTATTCGTGACATCCTTCTGTAATGCTCTTATCATTGCTCACAAACTGAAACTCCGAATTAAACTTTTCTATGGAAGTGTATGAACGAGCAAGTGATGCCCAAGTCGATTTCACCAGTGATAATTCTTTGTCTAGCAGACCGACCTTTCGACGAGTTTCAACGCATCATACTTCAGAAACACATCGACATCACAAAAGTGGAAGTAGATGATGCGTTTCGTACACGAGAAGCAGACGGTATGGCTTTAATCAGACGGTTCCTGTCGATTGGAAGAATTGGATGCTGGATTATTGCTACGGAAAATTGAGAAAGTGCTGCAACCATCTTGAAAAGAAGCTTCAAGTCAAGCTGAAGAATCTTATTGCTGAAAGCGACTGGACTAAGCATGCCAACATGGACTTCATGATTAATTTATCAGACAAACCAGTGGATAGTGCTACGACAGCGGCTTTGGAATATGGGTTAAGCTTTAGTGTATTTAATGGTAACCTGGTCTGTGTGGACACTTCAAAATCCTTTTGTTAGTTGGGAAAATTTTATCAAAACCTATGCCCTGATGATATCAATATTTGTCAAGGTATTGTGTATGGTGCTATGAGCAAACCTTCTCCCCCTAATGTACCAGTGAGATTTCTCCAGGCTTTTAAGAAAGTTAAAGAAGACGAAACAGTGAAAGTGACAAAAGCAGATAAATCTAATGCAGTGATAATAATGAATAAAAGTGACTATGTAAGTAAAATAATGACATTGCTAAATGATACTGATACTTATACGAAACTGAGGTCTGACCATGCACAGACAGTGAACACCCACTTTAATAAACAAATTAAATCCAATTTGAAGGGCTTGGACCATTTAATTAAACAGTTTACACCGCAATGCACCTCCCTACCTTATATGTATAGTTTAGTCAAGACATATAAAATCAATAACCCTATCAGACCATTCATTAGTTCAGTGGGCTCAGTTACGTATAATTTAGCTAAATGGGTTGTAAAAATTCTTACTCCTTTGGTAGGAAACATTTCTAACACGAATGTTAAAAACAAAGTTGATTTTATAAACAAATTGAATAGTTTAAATTTGAGTTTTGATTTTAATATGCTTAGTTTTGATGCTGTCTCTTTATTTACAAAAATGCCTGTAGATGACTTACTTGAATATTTGGAGGATGAATTAGAACGTCATGACATTCCTTAACTGTAGCAAACCTCATTAGTCCCATAAGGTTATGTGTCAAAGATAGTAAATTTTGTTTTAATGGGGAATTTTTTTGTACAAAAGTTTGGCATGCTATGGGTAATCCCTTATCTCCTGTCCTTAGCAATATTTACATGGAATTTTTCGAGACAAAACTCTTACCAAGAATTTTGCCCCAAAAAGTTATATGGTTTAGGTATATGGATGATATTTTCTGTATTTGGCCAGTTCACGAATATCCCCCGGAATTCCTTAATAATCTCAATAATTTAGTCCCCTTCTATCAAATTTACTGTAGAGGAAGAAAAGAAATTTTGTGAATTTGAATTTTCTTCATGTAACTGTCCATAGAAATGATAGAAATTTCACCTTTTCAGTCTTTTGGAATCAACTAACATTGCATCTTTTGTGTATTACTACTCAAGCACCATCAAAATGTTAAATTCTCTGTCTTTTTCTGGGATGTTTCTAAGGGCTTTACGTGTCTGTAGTCCGCAGTTTATTGACGCTGAAATTAAAACTTAAATACCCAAGGACTTTTGTAGATGTGGCATGGAAAAGAGCTAGAAAAACATTTTATTTAACTGATGAAAAACTTTGAATTTAGTAAGCATAACATTCTAAAATTACCCTATTGATGAAAGGTTTTTAGATATTCCTAGAATTTTAGAGCTTTTTAACATAACTATTGTGTTTTCAGTAACTTATATCAAGAGTTTAGTAATCAAAAATTCTCCTAAAGATATTCCAGGCTCCATATGAAAATTCCTTGCAAAAAGTGTGATAAAGTCTATTACGGACAGACCAGTAAATCTCTTTCACAACGTCTCAAACAGCACCAACCCTATTCTGTGAGAAACTGGGGCAAATATCGAATGCATTATTCGTACATACGAGAGATTTAGATCATCCATTAACTGGAGTCAAGCAAGAGCCTTAATCCCATGTAATGACACAGTTAAAAGGAATATCATTGAATCTTGTTTCATCAAGTCAAATAATAGAAGTGCTCTAAATTTAAGTCTTGGTTTATTTAAACGTGATGCTTTCATAATGAAAAAAGTTGTAGATAAATGTAAGCAACAAAATTAATATATTCAGTTTTTACATGTTCTGGACTGTAAAGATACTTTTTAATTTCGGTTAGGGTCAAATCTGTTTAGGTTTGTGACTGTGTGATATCCGATAATCCTGGATTATCTCTATTAATTTTTACCCTTTTGACAATTAACCATCTGGTATTCTTGATCTTGTGTACCTGAGACCTTTCTTTCCAATTGTATTTTATTCGATCCCTGACAGTGTCTTAGTAAAGACGAAAGCGCTTGGATTTCTGACTATCATTTTCCTGTGGTATTTGCTTATTATATATATATATATTTTTTTTTCTATATATATATATATATATATATATATATATATATATATATTTATATATATATATATATATATATATATATATATATATATATATATACCTATATGTTTATATATATATATATATATATATATATATATATATATATATATACTATATATATATATATATATATATATATATATATATATATATATATATATATATATATATATATATATTTATTTATATATATTATATATGAATAACTTGATCACGAAGTATATAAAACATGATGCTATGTATAAATATGTTTTTTGGCACGAAGGAAAAAATGAAAAAGCGATAGCCGAGTACTTTCGGTCCTGTTCGGACCCTTTACTGAAGGCAAACTGATTTTACAGAGAACAACATAGTCCAAAAGAAGGCTTAATATCCAAACTGACACTACAAGATTAGCAATAAGGGCAATTTTCACTCTATAGAAAGGAGGAGCCGCCTGAGGGTAGCCACACCTTGACGGATACACGCAGTAAACAAGTTATTCTTCGAGAAAACAGTACATTTTGAAAAACCCGGGAGCATATACAATTTAATATCATGAATTTTACACAAATTTTCCCCCCAAAATTATTATTAATGAAAAGACGAAAGAAAATATAAATATATATATCGAACAAGAGAAAGAGGGAGAGAGAATATCGAACCAGAGAGAGAGAGAGAGAGAGAGAGAGACGAGAGAGAGAGAGAGAGAGAGAGAGAGAGAAATAATAACTATATACATGTGGGACTAACTTTATTAGTGTTCATTTATTTTAGGCTTTCATAAACATCTCAAACATATGGGTCCAAATGGTACATTCCCAGACTAAGATTTAGGTTGTTTTTATTAGTGATTTGTATAATTGCCGATTCCAGTAAATTTCTTGAAACATAATCATTAGATCTAGCAATTATCGAGGTATCACCCCAATTAATACAATGAGATTTTTCACTCAGATGGATAAACAGTGCATTTGAAGTCTGGGCTGTTCTAACTGAATACATATGCTGCTTAATACGTACACATAAATTTTTACTTGACTGACCAACGTAAAACGATGGGCAATCCTTACAAGGAATTTTGTAAATAATGATGTTATTTGTTACGGGACTATTCTTAATTAGCATATCTTTAATGGTATTGTTATAAGAGAACACTACATTAACATTAAACGATTTAAATATTGATTTTATGGTCTCAAATCCAAGAAAGTAAGGTAAGCTAAGTACATTTTTAGGGATTTCTTTTTCATTGATAGCAACACTATAAAACTTTTTGTGAGCTTTTTGATAACATAAATCAATTAAATGAGGTGGGTAGCAGAGATCGTTTCCTATCTTTATTATGTATTCTATTTCTTGGTCCTGATATTGTGAACTCGTGATACGCAAAGCGCGTAGGAACATAAAAGAAAAAAATTGAAATTTTAATATTAAGATGGTGGCCAGAATAAAAATGTACATATGTTAAATTATTTGGGGGTTTTCTATAAACACTGAATTTGCATTGGAAAGATTCTCCATGTATTGATATATCTAGGAAAGGGATGACATTGTTATTTTCAATTTCAACAGTGAATTTTATGAATGGCACCAAATTATTCAATTTAGACAGTAAATCATTTACATCGATACCAACAGGTAAGACTACTAAGATATCATCGACATATCGGTACCATTTTAATGGGGTAAGTGTGATATTCGGGAGGTGTTGTGTCTCAAAAAATTCCATATATAAGTTTGAAAGGAGAGGTGATAAAGGGTTACCCATGGCCATACCAAATATTTGTTGGTAATATTCTCCATTAAAAATAAATCTGCAATCACAAATACATAACTTAATCAAGGAAACCTCACAAAAAGTTTTATAGTGTTGCTACTAATGAAAAAGAAATGCCTAAAAATGTACTTAGCTTACCTTACTTTCTTGGATTTGAAACCATAAAATCAATATTTAAATCGTTTAATGCTAATGTAGTATTCTCTTATAACAATACCATTAAAGAAATGCTAATTAAGAATAGTCCCGTAACAAATAACAATATCTTTTACAAAATTCCTTGTAAGGATTGCCCATCGTTTTACGTTGGCCAGTCAAGTAAAAATTTATGTGTACGTATTAAGCAGCATATGTATTCAGTTAGAACAGCCCAGACTTCAAATGCACTGTTTATCCATCTGAGTGAAAAATCTCATTGTATTAATTGGGGTGATACCTCGGTAATTGCTAGATCTAATGATTATGTTTCAAGAAATTTACTGGAATCGGCAATTATACAAATCACTAATAAAAACAACCTAAATCTTAGTCTGGGAATGTACCATTTGGACCCATATATTTGTAAGATGTTTATGAAAGACCTTAAAATAAATGAACAACTAATAAATTAGTCCCACATGTATATAGTTATTATTTCTCTCTCTCTCTCTCTCTCTCTCTCTCTCTCTCTCTCTCTCTCTGGTTCGATATTCTCTCTCCCTCTTTCTCTTGCTCGATATATATATATATTTATATTTTCTTTCGTCTTTTCAATAATAATAATTTTTTTGGGAAAATTTGTGTAAAATTAATGATATTAAATTGTATATGCTCACGGGTTTTTTCAAAATGTACTGTTTTCTGGAAGAATAACTTGTTTACTGCGTGTATCCTTCAAGGTGTGGCTACCCTCCTTTCTGTAGAGTGAAAATCGCCCTTATTGCTAATCTTGTAGTGTCAGTTTGGATATTAAGCCTTCTTTTGATATGTTGTTCTCTGTAAAAATCAGTTTGCCTTCAGTAAAGGGTCCGAACAGCACCGAAAAAAAAGTACTTGACTATCTCGCTTTTTCATTTTTTCCTTCATGGCAATATATATAATATATATATATATATATATATATATATATATATATATTCGAGCATGGAACCTATGATCAGACTATGCCTTATTGAAAATAAAACTATATTCATCGGGTGGGATATCTGGCGAAGGAGGTATATTATTAATTCAGAATAATCCTCCAGAACGAATTGTATAACGCAATGTCCATCCGAGTTAAAGTCGCCGCGTATTCTAGTAACATATGTCTGTTGTAACCCATGCAAAGTTAAATATGCATACATACACAGAATATATATATTATATATATATATATATATATATATATATATATATATAGATATATATATATATATATATATTCGAGTATGGAGCCTATGATCAGGTTATGCTTTATTCAAAATAAAA
>NC_087202.1:89221994-89224494 GCF_015104395.2 Macrobrachium nipponense | reverse complement strand
GTGTTTAGTAATTGTTTATCGTGAAAGCATTTAGTGAGTGTTTAGGGTTAAGTGAATGTTTAGTGTGAGTGAGTGTTTAAGGTTAAGCGAAGGTTTAGTGTATGTTAGTGTTTAGTGAATTTTAGTGTTTAGCAAATGTTTAATGCATAAGCATTCAGTGAATGTTTAGTGATTGTTTAAGGGCTAGTTAATGTTATTATTTGGTAGATGTTTAGTATGTAAGTATTCATTAAATTTTGTTCAGTGTGTAAGTATTCAGTCAATGTTTAGTGTGTAAATACTCGGTGAATGTTTAGGTTTAGTCAATGCTTTGTAAATTTTTGAGTGTAGTGAGTGTTTAGTGAATGTCTTGTGAATGTTATTGTTTAGTGAATGTTTAGTGTGTGTTTATTGAGCGTTTAGTGAACGTCTTGTGAATGTTAAGTAATTAGTTAATGTTTAGTGTGTAAGTGTTAATTGCGTGCTTAATGAGTGGTGAGTGGATGGATATCTATTGTTTAGTGCTTAATGAGTGTTTAGGGGCTTAATGAACATTTAGAGTTTAGTGAGTATTTAGTGTTTAGTGTAAAATGAACGTTTAGTGATTGCTTAGTGTTTAATTAATGTTTAGGGTTAAGTAAATGTTTAGTGAATATTATACTGAGTGTTTGAGGTATAGTGAGTATTTAGTGAGTTTAGTATTTTATGAGTGTTTAGTGAGCGTGTAGTGTATAGTGAGTGCCTAGTAAGTAATGGGTATTCAGTGAGTGTTTAGTGTTATTGGGTGCGAGTATGTTAAGTAAGTGTGTTTAGTGGGTGTATGTAAGTGTGTGTTTAGTGGGTGTAAGTGCATTGTAAATGTTAGTGTTTAGTGACTGTACATTACTGTTTAGTTAGTGCTTAGTGACAGTATGCAAAGAAAGTCCTGTAATTCACGGGAACCATTTATGCTTAACATTGCTTAGATCCAAGAACAGATGCTTAGGCATTGGCCACAATGGTTGGAGTGTGTAGACCAACCTGTTTTTGTAAGGTAAGGTAATTTTCTCTGTGAAATTGGGTCCATTAATAATAAATAATATCTGCAATACTAATAACAGTAACAATAGTAAAAATATTTTATGTTCATCAAATCTTCAGGGACAAACACTTACCTGTCTAGTTGGTATGTCGTTTTTGCCAGTGATGATTTCTCTACCGCTCCTCTTGTTTCTGATGGCATAGTTGGGCTTTTGTTATCAGGGAAGATGTCTGCTGGGAATCTCAATGCTTGGCAGTAAAGGGCTCTGGCCGGGGAAGCATTGAATGCTTCGTGTGGCAATGTTCTTAATCCCAGCAAGACCCATGGCAGTTCTTTCCTCCAACTGCCTTCCTGACATCTGGCAGTAAGAGTGGCTTTTAATGACCTACGCAGCCTCTCAAAAATTCAGTTTGCTTCGGGGTTGTAGGTGGTGGTGTGTATTATCTAAGTTCCTAGACTGCTGGCAAGTCTTCCATAGGAAGGAGATAAAATTGGCACCGTGCTTGCTGACCCAGTCCATAGGAGCCTTAATGCAGCTTTCCACTGTCTGTTGTCTGATTGGGAGTGATTGTGACCATCCTGTGTTCTTATCTATAGTCATACATAGATACTTGTACCCTTCTGATGGGAATAGGGGTGCAACTATGTCGATGTGAATATGGCCAAGGCTAGTCGGCAGGATGTTGTTTTATACTCTATCACGCTCTCTGTGTGCCTTCTGATTTATGAAGTTTGGCATGGGATACATTGTCTTGCCCACGCCTTGACCCAAAGTTAATTGTTTTTTTATTTCCTTTTGGACACTGATATATGGTGCTTATGATTCTAGCACTGTTTGGGGTAAAATAGTGGTAGTAAATTATGAGTCCTGAGAATTCCTGTACTGATTTCACTCTTGTTGGTTTCGGGAGTTTTGTTATTGCTTTTAACTTTTCATGTTGTGGTTTTATGCCATCTTGGCTCACTTAGTGTCCCTAAAAGTCCAATGTTTTCTTTCCCCACTTTCTCTTATTTTCCCACACTATCAGCCCATTTTCTGTAAGTCTTTTCAACACTTCTCTCACGTTTGATATACTGCTTTAGGTTTGGGCTGAATATTAGTATAATGTCAATGTATTTTACACAGAATGTAAGGTCCCTGAATATTTTTTCCACCAATCTCTGGAATGTTCCCCCTGAGTTGCAAAAGCCAAACCTGCTGTGACTGAGTATGTATGTGCTGAAGGGGGTTATTGTTTCTATTTTTTTATATCTTCTTTCGCTACAGGTACTTGGAAATACCCTTTTGGCAGATAGATCCTCGTGAATATTCTTGCTCCACTTATGTCATTTGTTATATCTGCTGTTGGGTAGCAGGTATCTGTCCAGCTTTGTCTTTACATTCAATCATCTGTATTCTCCACAGGGACGCCATGTTCTGTCTGCTTTGGGCACCATATGTAGTGATGATGCCCATGAGCTGGATGGTTTCTGGCATATTCCCACGTCTTCCATTTCTTT